>NW_028176077.1:367500-642240 GCF_949987555.1 Borostomias antarcticus
TAAAAATTGCATTTACGATACTTTTTTGGGTTTACAAAACCTTTTCTGCGTTTACAACACTTTTCTGCCTTTACAATACTTTTTCTGCGTTTACAAAACTTTCTTGCGCTGCAAAACATTCTGGCCTCTCTTTGACGTGGGGGCGGGGTTAGATGAGTGGTGTGTCCAGAGAGGAAGAGGCGGGGTTTCGGGATGCCCACCGCCATATATAAATCAAAACCATAGAAGAAGTCCAAAAAACGTTGAGCAGCGCTCATATGGCGGTGGGCATCCCGAAACTCCGCCTCTTCCTCTCTGGACACGCCACTCATCTAGCCCCGCCCCCACGTCAAAGAGAGGCCAGAATGTTTTGCAGTGCAAGAAATGTTTTGTAAACGCAGAAAAAGTATTGTAAAGGCAGAAATGTTTTGTAAATGCAGAAAAGGTTTTGTAAACGCAAAAAAGTATTGTAAATGCAATTTTTATTTTATTTTTTAATAATTAAGTAATAATTTATATATTTTTTGTTTACAATACTTCACTTACGTTTACAATACTTCACTTACGTTTACAATACTTCACTTACGTTTACAATTCATATGTTTTTGTTTACAATACTTCACTTACGTTTACAATGCTTTCTGGCCTCATTTTGACTCCATAATTCTACCCTTTAGAACAAAACATACTCTTCTGTATGCATTCTGTGACTCTCTGTTAAACTGTGATGAATCTCGTTGTCTTTTATTATTGTCCTTATTCAGCTCTGCGTTGTGTTTTTTGTTTCCAATAAAAGACGGCCCCAATCTCACACAATACCACACAGTCCAGTGTCTCCTTTTCAGGTGTATTCCAAATGAATCTCTCCAACACGGGATTTGAGCCTCAGCAAAAGCGATTTATTACAGGAGGTTTGACATACAAAAGACGATAGCATGCCTAATGTACAGTTGACCTCTCTGTATGCTGTCTGAACCCAAATCAAAGCATTGGTCTCGTTGCAACGTTCTTATGTGGTTAGAGTGTCCCCCCCCTCCCTCGTCTCTTCTCCGATAAGACTGTCTCTGGTCTCTTCTGTGGCCTTGTTTTGTCTTATTAACCTACGCCGCCTCGGCGCCCAGGCCTTTATCTCTAACCACAACAATGGTGTTTGGCCCAGAGTGTACCAGCCATGGAATGTCGTTATCTCATAAGTCTATGGAAGAGGGACACCGTTGCTTACCGAAAACTCAAGCCGACAGCCATACTCAGAGGTCAATCATCATAATTAGGAAATAGCTAACAGGATCATATTAAAAGGCATTTCTCTGAAAATCAACAATATTCAACACTCAACACAATACAGTAGCATAGCAGCAAAGACCTTAACCGAGTGAAACGTGGAGTAACTGGTGAAACTCACTCCTCAAAGGAGCACTGACAGTCCTCCAAGAGGGACATCCCTATTGGTGCAACTGGCAGCGCATCCACCTCCCAAGACCCGGGTTCTAATCCCTCCCTGGGCATGCCGAAACAGTTGGGTTTACATGTGCAATTCACTGTTTATTTTTGACTCTTGATTTTATTCTGTACCTCTTCTGTTCTTTCTTCTGCTACTGTGATGCCTGAATCCCCCCCGGGGATTATTAAAGTCTATTTTATATCATCTTAATCTGTGCTGTACTCTGTCCTGTTGTGCTCTAACTTGTCACAGAATCATCATCCTCATCATCACCACCTCCATTATTTACTCTTGAGGCCTCTTGTTGGGACCTATAGCCAAGGAACACAGTCTCTTGGAGAAAAGCTGAAGGAGATGTGTGTGTGTGTGTGTGTTTGTGGTACAGTATGACAGTCCATGTGACTCACTAACCAATGACATGTAGCTGGAAGTGAAAATGTGGCTACATTCTATTGGTTGAAAACATCTGTGCGTGTGTGTGTGGATACTATTCGCTGTTCCTAATATCCAAATTCAAAGCTGTTTACTAAATTACTTTGCAGTAAAGAGATCATATCCTGCTGCCTGAGGCCTCTGCTCTGCTCCTCTGTTCTCATGTACTGGAAGTGAATAAAACGTATCAATAAGTTGTCAAAGTCACTGTAAAGAGGTCAATGTGAGTTGTGAAAAAAAATGGTCAGTTTGGGAGTTTAAGTCATTGACAAGATTATCAGGCAACTACAGTATCTAGACCAGACATATATCTAGGCAGAATAAATCGAAAAATGCATTTAAATGTAGAGGAACAACGCTTTATTATTCACATACACACACACTGTACCTTATTTAACTCTAACCTTAGCCCTAATCTTAACCCTATAACCCCCAAAAAACAGTAAATCTAACCCTTAACATAACCTTTGACCGCTAAACCTAACCTTAACACTAAATGGCCTCTGCGTTTATGGGAACTAGCATTTACTGTCCTTCTACACTGGCCGTTGCTGTACCCCTTTCAAAGAGTATGGAATGCCAAGAGGGGGCACTCCATTGATTCTGCTATGGAACCAATGCACACAGCTGCTGAGCCAGCCCGCCGCCATTTTGGACTGTCAAGTTGATTGCAACCTGTGTTGCACTGTTACTGTAGCTGTCAGTGTCATGCACTCACTTTTTCATGTTGACACTTGCGTTTAGTAAATACTAAATTCATTAAAATATACAATTGTGACAGCGGCTGGTGATTTGGTCCGCCACTCGGCAAACCCCGAAATGTGCTAGGGGGCAAAATAACTAAAAAAACTTTTTTTTTGTTTTTTTGTTTTTTTGTGTATTACCAAAGTTGAAGTTGTGAAGAACCTACTTACTATAACAGACAACAGTTTTAGGTTCACGAAATACGTTTAATTAGTCTGCAAACTAAGCTCGTTTTTAGCTGATTTCGAGCCGGGCTTGGGGGCGGGCAGATCGATTAGCATGATTTGGTTTCATTGGCTATTGCTTCCGGGTTCTCCGCCCCCCCACCCTTCCCCAACACGCCGGCTTTGTTTACATTCAGTTCCAAGTTAAACCATGGATGCTATAGCTTTTGCTAAAGAGAAGACGGGGATGGCATCCAGGACATGGAAAGAGTTTTAAGAGCAGCTAAAACTCCAGCAGAGCAGGACTCGTTCGTATACGGAGTTGTATTCTTGATGACCTGTGATACAGAGATGACTGTATCAGCAAAGCAAGTTGCTACAAAGCGAACGCGAACGACGTACCAGATTCACACCACCGCCAAGCATTCTGCTTTGCTTTGGGGTAAGCTGATCTTTATACTATCTGTGCTGTTTACATTACATTAACGTTAGTCGTTTAGCAGTAGCTCCTTTCTAAACAAGTGACTAAGTCTAGCTAGCATAACAAACTAACAAAGGCTAGCTAGCTAACGTTAGCAAACATGCTAGTTAGCTGAGCTAGCCCTTTGTTCCTAAACTAGCCAGCGTGGCTGCTAATATCGAGCTAGGTAGCTATATTATAGAGAGAAACAGAATGAGAGAGCATGAGAGCTATGGTAGTCTGACACCTTTGTTTTTTGTTTTGGTTACAGGATGAGCAAAAAGGTGAGGATTTGCAGCTCTCCCTGGGCCCCTCCATTCCAGCCAGCAAGAAGATCACTATGCACTACAGCTTTGATTTTGCACAACAGGTGAGAATACGTTCATCCTATCATGCATTAGCTAGTCTATTTAATCAACACATTCTGGTACTATTTTATCTATATGGAGTGCCAGTACTGTGGGCAATAGTTTAATGTACTTTCTTCCTTCTATTCTATTGCAGTTTTGATACTGAGAGACCTGGCATGGTTGTGGCCAGAGAACACCGTGATGCACCGGCAGTCGAGTTTCAGCTGCTGCGCAAGCCTGATGTCCTGCCCCCCAGAGAAGGTCTTCTTGTGCAAGCCCCACCCGGACTGGACATGGCCAGACAGACGTATCTCTTTGACAAGATCAGAGAGTTCTGTTCTGATGAGGGACGAGACGTCACATGTCCCCCGCCAAACTCCACAGCAGCTCAGAACAAGACTGTCCGCTTGTAGATTCACTGCAGATCATCAGGACTGACAGCACTGCAGGAGAAAGGCCACAGCCTTTCCTGTTTTCCTGTTTGTATACTGAAGCGTTGCTTGTTCTCTTGCACAGACTTGCCCACACTTGCACAGACTGCATTGTTAGAATATTGAATACTGAGCTGAGTACTGTTGTTATTACCTTGAGTATTGAGCTGGGGACTGTTATTACTTTGTTGTACACTTGATCACAATGAACACTATGCACCTTGTCTATAAAACAGACAACTGACTGTACACTTTAACACTTAGACAGTTGCCTTTTTTTGTACACTTAACTACTTATGCTTGTACTTTATATCATGTATGTGACAATAAATAACGTTAAATTTGAACTTCATCTTATATTGTTCTTAACTGCATTCACAACACAAGATTAATACTGACTCAGAGTGTGGGGTCATCAGTGAGAGAGCACCTCACTTGGCAGCCACTCTCAGGTAATACCCCAAGTTGACAGCCACTCTGACAGATAATGACAGATCGTCCAGTGGGGGAGTGGCTGGGGGAGGGGTTACCAGGCCATTGTTCACGCCCATTACCTGGCAGTCAGAGGTGTGAAAATGTTGGAGAACTTTTGAGGGAGATTTCTCAGCTAAGTTGATTTGGCAGTACTAGCATTCAAATAAGCATATCTTCTTCAAATATGTTCAGATTTCAATGTATGAGACCTAATTTGAAAGCTTACAATCTGCACTTTCATAATCTGTAAAAAACTGAAAAATGAAAATGCCTAGTTGAGGACCAAATTACCAGCGGCGGTCACAATTAGATATGCACATATACCTTACAAGTTACTCATTCAATAACGCTACTGATGAAGCTACATCCACACAGATTTACAAAAGGTAAAACTTGACAGAGCAATCACCAGATATTATTTAAATTATTAAATCAGTTGTGTAGTGGTCAGATCAAATGAAACCATTTTGCAATATCAATGTGTTTATTTGTATGCCTATAGGGAGCAATCTACACAGGCCGAACATTTTAAAATGTAGCCTACAATTCGTTGGGCTATTTTTTTGCACAATAGGCCTATCATTTAGCTTAATTTTTATTTGCACTGATTATATGCATTATTTGTAATTCAGCAGTGGAAAGCATCAAAGGATTGCAAAGATTGCTCGTGTTAAGGTCGAACACGGGCCTTGAAGGCAGGTCATTCGAATGATCACAGTGGAGCGAACATTGTGTTGATGGCTGCCATGAAAGGACAAATAGAAGTAAAGGACATACAGAATATTTGGGAGGGTATTGTAAGGCCCTTTCACAGTCAAAGGTTAAGAAAAACAGTTTAGCTCCAAATGTTTTCTTCCACCTGTTGATTTTTTCTTACTTACACTGAGGGGTCAGGATCTGCCGCCGTTCTAAAGAGAAAGCATAGTATTGATACAGGTAAAAATATGATTGAACAAGGATCTGTGCAATGAATACTTTTTTGATAGTTGCATTCTACCACATCTTTCAGAAATACAGAGACAACTAGAAATCCCGCTTTGCAGATGTGTGTCATCAGGTTGCCTACATCCTCTGTCTAAACTCAACATAGCTGTAGGAGTTGAGATATCGGGTTCACCAGGCCAAAAACACCTTTTCAGGGGTTGACCTTTGGACACCAAAATGTAATAAGTTCATACTAAAGTCAAACTGGACATTTTTGCCAAATACCGTCTAGCCGCTCAAGAAGTTGTTAGGGTTGAGGATGGGATAGGTAGGACCCAATGTGCAGACAGCAGTCCAGTAGCACAGGTTTAACGTTTAATTATGAACTCAGGAACATGGGGAGCAACACCAAACATTTGACAATGGACCGACAGAACAAAGGAAACAGGAGGGTATATATACACAGGGAGAACAATAGGTTTGCCACAAGACATAACGAGACACAGGTGCTGACAATCACCCAGACAAGGACATGAGGGATTCCAAATCCAGACACCAACACAAGGACAGAGGGAACTAGGGCACAAGGGAAGAGAACAGGGAACAAGGCTGGGAATGGGACCGGGCAGGACACTAAGGGGAAACTAGAAGTTCCGTACACACAACCCGAATCCATGATGCCTATAAAGCTTACCCGCTCTGACACTCCACCACATGCTCCCTGAGTAGATGGACAGGAATTTCTAATCCGCATCTAAGGCAGATTTGATTGATACCTTCGTCCTAATGAGTTAAAGAAAATGATAGTCAAAAATTCATAGTAGTTAAAGTATTTTAAACACAATTTAGCCGATATTATTTATTAAATTTAACTTACATTACTCTGGGCGAATATTTCTGCCTGAAGGGGGACTATGTAGGCTATGGACTTATTTAAAGCCTGCCTCAGGTAGGCCACTGTGTAGCCCCCTTCAGGAATTCGAACGTCCTCCAACTTCCTGCCTCTGCTGCTCTTTGTGATTCGGAAGCCACCTGCATTTCTTAAGGCTGGAAAAGCTTCAAATATAGCCTCCTGCACCTCAACGGCCTTTGCCTTCGGGAGGAATATTACTTTTTTCCAGCCTAGCCCGGACTGCTCAAGATCGATCTTCTCTTGTGGTGTGGGCTGGAACTGAGTAGTTACATACCCACAACAAAAGAAAGGGTGCTCCCAGAAGCTGCTTTCTGTCCTGGAGCCTTGGCCTCTGGACCGGGCGTAAGGGCTGAATAGCCTTGCCAAAGTATTTTGTCTGGGATACATTAGGGAAGACAAGACAGGGGTTTGGGCAGGAGGAGTAAGGAGAGAAGGGTCAAACTGGGTGAGGGCGGGGAAGGTAGAAGGATAGGTTGCTGAAGTGCCAGGGTGGGAAGGAAGAGGAGTGGGGTTGACGGGGGTAGGTGAGGAAGAGGAGAGGGGCTGCTGGGGGTTGGGGAGAGAAGAGGAGAAGGGTTGTGGGGGAGGGGAGAGGAGAGGAGAGGGGTTTCCCGGGGTTAGGGAGGGAAGAGGAGAGGGGTTGGTGGGGGTGGGGTTGTTCTGCTGTCTGAGCAGGGAGATGACGCTCTCGAGCACGGTGGCTACCTCAACCAATTGGCTGTGAATGAAAAAAGTGAACACCTTTCAAACATGTAAATCAATCGATCAATCATCAATCAGTTTGATAAAATCAATCAGTTTGATAAAAGTAGAGCATCTCCTACAGTTCTGTTGTAGTCTGAATAATTTTAAGAACAAACTTTTTGCACATCTGTACAGGCTGTCAAGTAGTAAAATAGTCTGACTGGAGCAACAACATTATCATTTTATAGATAAGCCTTGTTAAAAAAAAGATGGGATGGCTAATTTAAGTAATCGGACAAAGTTGACAAATTTGATAATTTCGCTAGGCCTAGCCAACTAATTTGCATATTAACTAACATTACCGACCTAAAAAGCATGTAGCCTATAATAATAATCATTTTGCTCACATTGTGCTGTGACTCGTTAACATAGGCCTACTATTAAATTTGTTATGCCTTTACAGTAAAAATCTTATCTGATTAAGACGCATGGCATTGAAAACATTTGTAACAAGTTCTGGGTTCTACACATTATTTCATGGACATTGATTAACCCAGCACCCAAAAGTGTCGATTTGCTATCAATTTTACTTTTATAGGGCTACTGTAGCCTACTATATGCCTTTACAGTACACTACACATAAATAGCATGTAAGGAAAATTAGACGGCTTACCTTGGATTTGAAGACGCCATGATACTTCGACTCGAGTTCAGGAGAGGGCAACTAGTAGCCTAAAGTATCTTTTTTCTACGTTACAGGCCTACAGCCCGCCAAATCAAGAGACGTTGCCTACGCATCGAACCCATTGGTCGCGTGTGTGCACAGACGTGCTTTTTGAGCGCGCAATTGAGAACAACTGTTACCGGACACCAGAGCGCATTGTAATTTGTATTTGGCTGGATTTATTTGAAAGCTAGTGTTAGGTTTTCTGATTGGTTGTCACTGGAAGCATGTGAAATCTGTCTAGTGCAAGCTTTTATTGTTTATTAGGCTATTTTAAGCGGCCAAAGCAGCGGTCCATATAGGCTATTAGTAATATTTCAACTATAAATAGCCTACACATAAAAATCAACAGTAGGTTAGGCCCCTACACATTATAAAACGAATATGCAAACTGTAGCATATTTTTAAAGATTCATAACAGTGTGGGTCGAAAAACATTAATAGGCCTATGTGATATGATGCAGATATTGTGCATAGTGCATTTCGGTATTTATTGCGCCTAGTAGAGTAGTCTACCCTACCCTACTAGGCCTACAGCCCTGCGAAAATGGATAAACATGAATCAATCAATAAACAAACTTGATGACAGCAAATGGCCTAGCCTAAATTTGATTATCGTAGGCCTAGGCTAAAACTATCCTACAAGATCAGTTGACTGATTACATTTTCTCTAATCTCCAATTTTCTCTAATCTCAACATGTCCAAAAGTCTACTTTACAGTGAATGCTGGATGGTCGAGAGATCTTCTCATTGTCTGTATATGACTGTCTTGTAGCCTGGGCTTTAGGCCTATTATTTCAAGCGGTCGGAGCAGCGGTCCAGTAGCCTATTTTGTAAAACAATGAAATATAGGTTACCGTCCGACATAGGCCTACGACTGACACCGCCAGTTTAGACAAAAACACAAGTCGCAATAAATACAATAACTAAAAGTGCACCCGAGGTTAGTAGAAGAATATAAGCCTATAGAAGTCCCAGTATTTGTTTGGTGGCCTACAAGCATTAACGAAGGCCTAATTGTCTATGGTCCATTTATCATAGGGCCTACATTCAAATATAATACAGCCTTATATATTTAAGGAAATAATAATAATATGCTAAATGTAGGCCTATGACTTTAATTAACCTTATTCATCTCTCAACTGTAATTATTATCTGTTTCCTAGAGTCTATTAAAATATATTATACATAATAGCCTATAGCCTACATGTATTAATATAATTTATAACAGTTTAAGTATTAGTGGGTTGTGGGATGATGCCGATAGGCTATTGCGATATTCAATGCGTTTCTATGAGGTTACGCATGCAGATTTCTTTTCTTTTTTTTTCCAGCCGCGAGGTGAAAAATCTGCACCAAGTGCGCAAGCGGTCCGGGCGGCCGCCTTGCGCACGCGGCTGGTGAGAACGGCGGCATTCATTGGGCAGTAGCTGAGCGATTTTCAAAACCACTTCGTTCTGCTCCAACTGAGCGCTGAGTGCTTGCTAGGAGACGATAGCTTTTCCTTTTATCAATCATCTAAATTTTTGACTTTGGACTTTAGGTCCGAAATGGCGAGAAGAAACTAGGACTTCGCCCCAGCCAGGACTCTTTATAGCCTACCGCTGGGCATACACTGCCAAACGGTGTCAAATATGTCACACATAGCCTACACAGCAAAGTGAGGCTGCACCGCAAAGGCTACAAAGCAAACTCACAGTAAAGTCGCACCTCAACGTGCGAGTATTCACGAGTTTCAAATGTAGTCCTAGACCTGTCATGTTGGGGACCAACACAGGTGTTTCAAATGAATGATGTAGTGCTACTGCATAGGATTCTATGCAGTAAAGCCAATCAGATAAATTGAAACATGTGTTGGTCACCAACATGACAGGTCTAGGACTACATTTGAAACTCATGAATATATACATATCACTGACCTGAGGGGTGTTCACTACAAACGGGGCAGTAGGCAGTACACAAATCCCAGTTAGGGGCAGCCAAGTCGCCCACAATGAACCTACCCCGCCCCCCCAAAGCTCCTCTCCTGATAGGCCTAAACTTAAGACAATTTCATAGGCTATATAAATAGTGCAACACGGTACAGAAGTTCAATAACAATACATCAAAAGACAATAATATAATTGAAGTAAGATGAAAACTTAACTCGCCCTGCTGACGAGACCCAGTCATGCTTTCTGCTTGCTTGTAACTAAAATCAATGTAGGGAAATTCCCCATATAATGTGATATGCAAGGTCATGATTAGAGGAAGATACTGTGTAACACTCATGTCCCCATAGGGAGTGTGTGGTATGCAAAGTCATGGTTGATATGGACAGACTTTGTCTAAACTTTTGTTAGGCCGATAGGCCTACCTTGTGTAACTCTTTGTCACAATAGGGCTGATGTATCATTCCAGTATAGATATTAGGCGAGAGGGGGTAGGGAATGAGACACAGATTTGCAGTGAACTAACAATAAGGTTGAAATCATGATGATTCATGTTAAGGATGAAATGCCATATTTAGTTATGTTAGAACTCCATATTTAGTATTAGTGGTGATGATTGGTTGAATTTGCTGTATGGTAAATGGGTGGAGACAGGTAGGACTACAGATTAGAATAAAAGTTCTTAAAACATAGAGGGAAGTTGGAATTTTAACGGACAGCCAATCTGATTAAATGGAGTTCCCCAGCACTGCCTCAGGACGCCAGAAAATTGAAGGAGACAGAATTTTTGCCTTTTTAACCGCTGAGCAAGTTTTGGGTTGAGATGCTATGACCTCGATGCCTGCATGGTAGAGGGGTATCAGACCGCCAGCCTGGGCGTCCTGGGGCACGTCTGATACTGGGCACAGCCCTCTGGAACCGGGGAGAGCAGAAGCAGTCTGCTTCCCCTGTCAGCAAAGACATATTACCGAACGGGCCTACCGGGCCCAGGGGCCCAAGAGCTCAGGGGGCCCTTCGCATTTCTTGTTGTATCTGTTGTATGTAAGGGCTTAGTCATTCATGTCAATAACACAGCCCCAAAAATCATGCTGAAAAACTGAAGCCACAAGTCACAAGAAAGAAACCATCATGATACCTTTTAAGTGAGTGTTTATCTATAGAACTTTAGATGGGCTGAGTACTCATGGGCCCTTCAATTATTTTGGGTTAAATCCAAAAACCAAGTCCTCCGCACAGAGTTGAGGTCCCTCGAGTCAAAGCCGAGCTGGGTGAAGCTTCTTTTAGTGTGAGTTTTCCATAAATGACGTGGGTGGGGGGCCCTTCAAGTGTCTGCCCAGGGGCCCATCATTTCATAATCCGTCTATGCCTGTGGGCGTGAGGAGCTACTATCTGAAATCATGTTGAGCACTCGAGCAAACTGCATCAGATAGAAGGATGACCCCTGCCACTCATCATGAGACTAGACGCTGTAAGAAAAATGCACAATACCTCTTCTAAGTTACCCATTCCCAAGCATATTATCTCAAGCTTGTAGTAGACAATCATAGCAGCTTATCAAACTACAGTGTGGCTGGTGGAGTCCAGTGCTCCCTGTAGGAGTTAGGTGTTGAAGGTTTGTAGCCACAACAAAATGCGCTATATAAATAAAGTTTGACTTGACTAAGCAAAGTTAAAGATCAGCTTTTACTGTTCATGTAATGTGTTCCAGTGATGACAATAATATTTGTTATTGTTATTATTCATAATAACAACAATAATAAATATAGCTGCAAGCAGCAATAACGGGGCCAAGCGCAACGAACGCATCAAAGCCAACGAGGAAAACACTCCATAGCTACATTGGAGCTATGCATGTGAGCATCTATGTCGCCTGACCAGGTGAATCAGGTCAAATTCATGCAACAGTATCATCATCACCATGATCATCATCATCATTATACAACTATGACAAATGTTACACTAAATGCCTCTCTCACACAGACTCCCACAAAGTCACAGTTCATTTATAATGGCTCTACACAATATCCAGAGGCTCTACACAATATCCAGAGTCTTAAAGCACACTTTAAAGATGTACACACACATCAATTCTTTATGAACGCTGATAGCATTTGTGTAACAGAAACATGGCTGGCATCTGCCATAGCCACATTTGAGCTATGCATGTGACTGTCTTTGTCACCTGACAAGGTACATCAGGTTAAATTCATGCAACAGCATCATCATACAACCACATTCACAGTTTATTAATCTGATGATGTCAAGTGAGTGTCAGGTCCTTTTAAGCATCTCAACACATTTCTTCTATTTTGGGACATATTTTTAGGACCTATTTCTCTGCATGTCGACATCCCACATGGCCATTCTCCAGGCCTTCCATCTGCCTGGGAGACCCACCTTTACCATCAGGTCTCACTGCAGGGATAGCTTGACAATTCAGCAATCTGTGAACAACACTCACAATTCTTGTTTCTCTCTTAACCTCACAGTTTTCAGAAGAATGCCCATCTCCTACCCATACATTTGGTGTAAGTAGGCTATGTAATTGAAGGTCTACATTTCCATCCAATTGACCTGAATGACTACTGTCAAACTAAAGTGGAGTCCATATGCATTCAATTGGAGTGATCTTGATTATTTCAGTTAAACAAGCACATTCTTCATATAAGAAGAGACGACACATTGGTTTAATTCTAGCAATGAAAATACAATGAAAGTGCAAGGGGGCCCCTTTGCACAACAATGCTTATATAAATATCAAAAAGTTTCAGAAAAATCGGCCTGGCGGTTAGGCCTAAACGGGAAATGAGCTCTCTAGCGCCCCCATTGGGTTTGATCGAGCCCATAATGCAGGGCTAGCTTCAGTTTATATGTACGGACATCCTTGAAAATATGTGTGGTGTTCTGTACAACCCTTCAGAAAATATACTCCTTTATGTGAAAAGCCATGCAAAGCCACGCCCTCTGCAATCTTCATTGGCTCATAGTTTCTGTTTCATTCAACTTTTCCAAAATGTGCCAATATGGAACTTTAGATATTGCTCCCTAGATTCTGTCTACCGAGCGTGATGTGAATCGGTGAAACTTTCTAGGAGGAGATAGATTTTAAGCGTTTTTCAAAAAATTCAAGATGGCGGAAAATCTATATAACCGGAAGTTATGGGTCCTTGAGGCAAATGTGTTCATCATGAGGAGAGACATATGTGTGCAAAGTGTCATGTCTGTAGGTCAAACGGGGCCTGAGATATGCCTGTTCAAAGTTCGCAACTTCAGTCGGCTGCTATAGCGCCCCCTATTGGCTAATCGATCTGGGTCGTGCTCCATGGACTCAGCACATCATCCTCTACCATCATGCAAGTTTTTGTAAAAAGTTACCACTCCGTTCTATAGGCTGCCATTGACTCCCATGGCGGAAGAATAATAATAATAAATATAGCTGCAAGCAGCAATAACGGGGCCAAGCACAATGAACGCATCAAAGCCAACGGGCAAAACACGCCATAGCTACATTGGAGCTATGCATGTGAGCATCTATGTCGCCTGACCAGGTGAATCAGGTCAAATTCATGCAACAGTATCATCATCACCATGATCATCATCATCATCATCATTATACAACTGCATTCACATTCAATTCATCTGACAGCGTCAAGTGAGAGTCAGGTCCTTTTTAGAATCTCATTACATTTATTCTATTTTGGTACATATGTTTTAGGAACTATTTCTCTGCATGTCTACATGCCACATGATCATTCTCCAGGCCTTCCATCTGCCTGGAAGGCCCACCTTCACCATCAAGTCTCAATGCGGGGACTTCTTGATAATTCAGCTATCTATGAAGAACACTCACAACTTTTGTTTCTCTCTACACCTCACAGTTTCCAGAAGATATCTCCCCCCTACACTTGGTGTAAGTAGGCTATGTAGTCTGTGGGCTACTGCGCTCTCCAAGGATGAAGTGTTTAGGCTAAAGGCTACAACCCTCTCCCTGGTTGAAGTGTGTAAGCTATAGAGTGCAAAAGGTACACTTTCCAAACGTGACACTCTTTACCACTCTACCATCCAGTTTGTCACACATGACACATACAATACACAACACTGCACTCCTATCTGTTTGGACAACTAACCTTCCCATCAAACCTGTCATAACATTCCCTAGTTTATTCTCATTTGCACCCTTCTCCAACTATCACCTCTCTAACTATGTCACGTTACACTAAATGCCTCTCTCACACAGACTCCCACAAAAGCCAGTTCATTTATAATGGCTCTACACAATATCCAGAGTCTTAAAGCACACTTTAAAGATGTACACACATCAATTCTTTATGAACGCTGATAGCATTTGTGTAACAGAAACATGGCTAACATCTGCCATAGCCACATTTGAGCTATGCATGTGACTGTCTTTGTCGCCTGACTAGGTACATCAGGTTAAATTCATGCAACAGCATCATCATACAACCACACTCACAGTTAATTCATCTGATGATGTCAAGTGAGTGTCAGGTCCTTTTAAGCATCTCAACACATTTATTCTATTTTGGGACATATTTTTAGGACCTATTTCTCTGCATGTCTACATCCCACCTGGTCATTCTCCAGGCCTTCCATCTGCCTGGAAGACCCACCTTTACCATCAAGTATCACTGCAGGGATAGCTTGACAATTCAGCAATCTGTGAACAACACTCACAATTCTTGTTTCTCTCTTAACCTCACAGTTTTCAGAAGAATGCCCCTCTCCTACCCATACATTTGGTGTAAGTAGGCTATGTAATTTAAGGTCTACATTTCCATCCAATTGACCTGAATGACAACTGTCAAACTAACGTGGAGTCCATATACATTCAATTGTAGTGATCTTGATTATTTCAGTTAAACAAGCACATTCTTCATATAAGAAGAGACGGCACATTGGTTTAATTCTAGCAATGAAAATACAATGAAAGTGCAATGGGGTTCCCTTTGCACAACAATGCTTATATAAACATCAAAATGTAATCTGACAGTGTTGTGCCCAATTAGTTAGTTGTAGAGCATGCCATCAGCTACGCATACAAGCATTATAAACCCCATTTAGCCACGGGGGGCGCTACAGCAATCAATTGCATTTAAGCCACTTTTAAGAATTTCGGCTCGTTATAGCGCCACTCTTTGGCCTAACTGCTTCATATTTCTTCAGTTCACTCAAGATATGCTCTGGTACTACTATATCTGTTTTGAAAAATACCATCCAAGCGGTTAGGCCTAAACAGGAAATGAGCTCTCTAGCGCCCCCATACAGTTTATTCTGGCCAGTAACGGAGGCTTTGCCTCGGGCAGACATTGTTGATATGAACACAAGGTTTTGTGGTGTTCCATGCATTCCTTCAGAAGTTGTATGCCTTTTTGTGAAAAGCCACACCCTCTGCAATATTCAATTGCTCACAGTGGCTATTTTCATCAAGTTTTCTTAATTATGCCGAGATGGAACTTTAGATATTCATTGCTAGATTATATATACTGTGCTTCATGTAGATTGACAAAACTTCCTATGAGGAGATAGATTTTAAGTGTTTTTCAAAAAATGCAAGATTGTTGCAAATTAACATAATCTGAAGTTATGGCTCCTTGAGGCAAATTTGTTCAACCTGATGAGACATATATGCCTCCAAAGCGTCATGACTCTAGCTCCAACGGGGCATGAGATATGACCTTTCAAAGTTAGCATTTTAGCCCCTTTTATGTATTTTGTCTTGTTATAGCACCACCCTGTGGCCAATCAGGCTCTTCTTTCTCCAGTGACCATGAGACATACCCTGGTACCACTGTACCGTGGTTCGGAAAGCTCTGCATGGCGGTTAGGCCTAAACTAAAAATGAGCTCTCTAGCGCCCCCATTTGGTTTAATTGGGCCAATAATGCAGTGGCCGCCTCAGGTTATATCTGCACAGATGTCTACCAAGTGGCGTGGTGTTCTGCACAACCCTTAAGAAAGTATACCACTTTATGTGAAAAGCCACGCCCTATGCCATATTCATTGGCTCATAGTTGCTGCTAAATGTAACTTTTTAAACTTTTGCCGGGATGGAATTTTAGATATCGTTCCCTAGATTGTGTGTAAAGGATTTCATGCAGATTGGTCAAAGTCTCTAGGAGGAGATAGATTTTAAGCATTTTTCAAAAAATTCAAGATGGCGGAAAATCTATATAACCGGAAGTTATGGGTCCTTGAGGCAAATTTGTTCATCATGAGGAGAGACATATGTGTGCAAAGTGTCATGTCTGTAGGTCAAACGGGGCCTGAGATATGCCTGTTCAAAGTTCGCCACTTCAGTCGGCTGCTATAGCGCCCCCTTTTGGCCAATCAATTTGAGACTTGCTCCATGGCTTCGGGCCATAAGCCTCTACCATCTTGCAAAGTGTCGTAAAAAGTTACCAATCGGCTATAGGGCCTGCCATAGACTCCCATGGCAGATGAATAATAATAATAATAATAATAATAAATATAGCTGCAAGCAGCAATAACGGGGCCAAGCACAATGAACGCATCAAAGCCAACGAGCAAAACACGCCATAGCTACATTGGAGCTATGCATGTGAGCATCTTTGTCGCCTGACCAGGTGAATCAGGTCAAATTCATGCAACAGTATCATCATCACCATGATCATCATCACCATCATTATACAACTGCATTCACATTCAATTCATCTGAAGGCGTCAAGTGAGAGTCAGGTCCTTTTTAGAATCTCATTACATTCATTCTATTTTGGTACATATGTTTTAGAACCTATTTCTCTGCATGTCTACATGCCACATGATCATTCTCCAGGCCTTCCATCTGCCTGGAAGGCCCACCTTTACCATCAAGTCTCAGTGCGGGGATTTCTTGATAATTCAGCTACCTATGAAGAACACTCACAACTTTTGTTTCTCTCTACACCTCACCGTTTCCAGAAGAATGCCCCCCCCTACACTTGGTGTAAGTAGGCTATGTAGTCTGTGGGCTACTGTCCTCTCCCAGGATGAAGTGTTTAGATTAAAGGCTAAAACCCTCTCCCTGGTTGAAGTGTGCAAGCTATATACTGCAAAATGTACACTATCCAAACTTGATACTATTTACCACTCTACCATCCAGTTTGTCACCCATGCCACATACAATACACACCACTGAACTCGTTACTCTTTGGACAACTAACCTTCCCATCAAACCTGTCATAACATTCCCTAGTTTAATCTCATTTGCACCCTTCTCCAACTATCACCTATGTCACATTTTACACTAAATGCCTCTCACACACTGACTCCTACAAAAGCCAGTTCATTTACAATGGCTCTACACAATATCCAGTCTTAAAGCAGACTTTAAAGATGTACACACACATCAATTCTTTATGAACGCTGATTGCATTTGTGTAACAGAAACATGGCTAACATCTGCCATAGCCACATTTGAGCTATGCATGTGACTATTTCTCTGCATGTCAACATCCCACCTGGTCATTGTCCAGGCCTTCCATCTGCCTGGGAGACCCACCTTAACCATCAAGTATCACTGCAAGGATAGCTTGACAATTCAGCAATCTGTGAACAACACTCACAATTCTAGTTTCTCTCTTAACCTCACAGTTTTCAGAAGAATGCCCCTCTCCTACCCATACATTAGGTGTAAGTAGGCTATGTAATTTAAGGTCTACATTTCCATCCAATTGACCTGAATGACTACTGTCAAACTAAAGTGGAGTCCATATGCATTCAATTGTAGTGATCTTGATTATTTCAGTTAAACAAGCACATTCTTCATATAAGAAGAGATGACACATTGGTTTAATTCTAGCAATGAAAATACAATGAAAGTGCAATGGGGGTCCCTTTGCACAACAATGCTTATATAAACCTCAAAATGTCACCTGACAGTGTTGTGCCCAATTAGTAAATTGTAGAGCATGCCATCAGCTACCCATTCAGGCATTATGAACCCCATTTAGCCACGGGGGGCGCTACAGCAATCAATTGCGTTTAAACCACTTTTAAGAATTTTGGCTCGTTATAGCGCCACCCTTTGGCCTAACTGCTTCATATTTCTTCAGTTACCTCAAGATATGCTCTGGTACTACTATATCTGTTTTCGGAAATAACATCCAAGCGGTTAGGCCTGAACAGGAAATTAGCTCTCTAGCGCCCCCATTCAGTTTAATCTTGCCAGTAATGGAGGCTTTGCCTTGGGTTGACATTGTTGATATGAACACAACGTTTTGTGGTGTTCCATGCATTCCTTCAGAAGTTATCTGCCTTTTTGTGAAAAGCCACACCCTCTGCAATATTCAATTGCTCACAGTGGCTATTTTCATTATGTTTTCTAAATTATGCCGAGATGGAACTTTAGATATTCATTGCTAGATTCTATATACTGTGCTTCATGTAGATTGACAAAACTTCCTAGGAGAAGATAGATTTCAAGTGTTTTTAAAAAAATGCAAAATTGTTGCAAATTAACATAATCCGAAGTTATGGCTCCTTGAGGCAAATTTGTTTACCCTGATGAGACATATATGCCTCCAAAGCGTCCTGACTCTAGCTCCAACGGAGCATGACATATGACCATTCAAAGTTTGCATTTTATCCCCTTTTATGTATTTTGGCTTGTAATAGCGCCACCCTGTGGCCAATCAGGCTCTTCTTTCTCCAGTGACCATTAGACATACCCTGGTACCACTGTACCATGGATCGGAAAGCTCTGCATGGCGGTTAGGCCTAAACTGAAAATGAGCTCTCTAGCGCCCCCATTTGGTTTGATTGGGCCCATAATGCAGTGGCCGCCTCAGGTTATATCTGCACAGATGTCTACCAAGTGGCGTGGTGTTCTGCACAACCCTTAAGAAAGTATACCACTTTATGTGAAAAGCCACGCCCTATGCCATTTTCATTGGCTCATAGTTGCTGTTAAATTTAACTTTTTAAACTTTTGCTGAGATGGAATTTTAGATAATGGTCCCTAGATTGTGTGGAAAGGATTTCATGCAGATTGGTCAAAGTCTCTAGGAGGAGATAGATTTTAAGCATTTTTCAAAAAATTCAAGATGGCGGAAAATCTATATAACCGGAAGTTATGGGTCCTTGAGGCAAATTTGTTCATCATGAGGAGAGACATATGTGTGCAAAGTGTCATGTCTGTAGGTCAAACGGGGCCTGAGATATGCCTGTTCAAAGTTCGCCACTTCAGTCGGCTGCTATAGCGCCCCCTTTTGGCCAATCAATTTGAGACTTGCTCCATGGCTTCGGGCCATAAGCCTCTACCATCTTGCAAAGTGTCGTAAAAAGTTACCAATCGGCTATAGGGCCTGCCATAGACTCCCATGGCAGATGAATAATAATAATAACACTAACAATTACAATAGGGGCTTCGCCCTTTCGGGCTTGGCCCCTAAATATAGCTGCAAGCAGCAATGAACGGGGCCAAGCCATTAAGCATCAAAGCCAACAAGCGAAACAAACCATAGCCACATTGAGCTACCATTGAGCTAGCACTAGCCATTGATATCTATGAAAATACGATGAAAGCGCAATGGGGGTGTTGTTGTACAAAAATGCTTATATTGACATCAAAAATAATCTGACAATTTCGCATCCAATGAGGGAGTTGTAGAGCAGGACATGGTCTACCCATACAAGCAGGATGAACTCCATCTGACCACAGGGGGCGCTACAGCAATAGATTGCGTTTTAGCAACTGTTAAGAATTTTGGCTTGTTATAGCGCCACCCTGTGGCCGATTTGCTTCATCTTTCTCCAGTGGCCATTAGGAGTGCTCTGCTGCCACTGGACCCGGTTTCGGAAAAATCAGCATAGTGGTCATGCCTTAACGGGAAATGAGCTCTCTAGCGCCCCCCTTTGAATTGATCGGGCCAATAATGCAAAGCAAACCTCTGGATGTATATAGGGACATGTCTATACGTTTTTGTGTTATTCTTTACAAGCCTTCAATAATGATAACCCTTTATTTGAAAAGCCACACCCTCTGCAATGTTCATTGGCTCATAGTTTCTGTTTTATTCAACTTTTCCAAAATGTGCCGAGATGGAACTTTAGATATTGGTCCCTAGATTCTTTGTACCGAGTGCCATCTGAATCGGTGAAACTTTCTAGGAGGAGATAGATTTTAAGCGCTTTTCAAAAAATGCTAAATAGCCAAAAATTTACATAACCGGAAGTAATGCAACCCCGGGGTGTATTTGTTCCTTGTGAGGAGAGGAATGTGTGTGCGAAGTGTCACCACTGTAGGTCAAACGGGGCATGAGATATGCCTGTTCAAAGTTTTCAAATTCAATCGATTGCTATGGCGCCCCCCTTTGGCCGATCCATGTATATTCCGGTCCAGGGTATCTTGGCATGACCCTCTACTACTATGCAAATTTTCGTAAAAAGCGACCAGTCGGTTTAGGTTTTAAAGTCATTTCAAATGATTAGCTTTTCAAATACAAGCTTTAATATAGCTGCAAGCAGCAATGAACGGGGCCAAGCGCAACTAACGCATCAAAGCCAATGAGGAAAACACGCCATTGCTACATTGGAGCTATGCATGTGAGCATCTATGTCGCCTGACCAGGTGAATCAGGTCAAATTCATGCAACAGTATCATCATCACCATGATCATCATCATCATCATCATCATCATTATACAACTGCATTCACATTCAATTCATCTGACAGCGTCAAGTGAGAGTCAGGTCCTTTTTAGAATCTCATTACATTTATTCTATTTTGGTACATATGTTTTAGGACCTATTTCTCTGCATGTCTACATGCCACATGATCATTCTCCAGGCCTTCCATCTGCCTGGAAGGCCCACCTTTACCATCAAGTCTCAGTGCGGGGATTTCTTGATAATTCAGCTATCTATGAAGAACACACAACTCTTGTATCTCTCTACACCTCACAGTTTCCAGAAGAATGCCCCCTCTACACTTGGTGTAAGTAGGCTATGTAGTCTGTGGGCTACTGCGCTCTCCAAGGATGAAGTGTTTAGGCTAAAGGCTACAACCCTCTCCCTGGTTGAAGTGTGAAAGCTATAGAGTGCAAAAGGTACACTTTCCAAACGTGACACTCTTTACCACTCTACCATCCAGTTTGTCACACATGACACATACAATACACAACACTGCACTCCTTACTGTTTGGACAACTAATCTTCCCATCAAACCTGTCATAACATTCCCTAGTTTATTCTCATTTGCACCCTTCTCCAACTATCACCTCTCTACCTATGTCACATGTTACACTAAATGCCTCTCTCACACAGACTCCCACAAAAGCCAGTTCATTTATAATGGCTCTACACAATATCCAGAGTCTTAAAGCACACTTTAAAGATGTACACACACATCAATTCTTTATGAACGCTGATAGCATTTGTGTAACAGAAACATGGCTAGCATCTACCATAGCCACATTTGAGCTATGCATGTGACTGTCTTTGTCGCCTGACTAGGTACATCAGGATAAATTCATGCAACATCATCATAATACAACCACAATCACAGTTAATTCAGCTGATGATGTCAAGTGAGTGTCAGGTCCTTTTAAGCATCTTAGTACATTTCTTCTATTTTGGGACATATTTCTAGGACCTATTTCTCTGCATGTCTACATCCCACATGGTCATTCTCCCGGCCTTCCATCTGCCTGGGAGACCCACCTTAACAATCAAGTATTACTGCAGGGATAGCTTGACAATTCAGTAATCTGTGAACAACAATCACAATTCTTGTTTCTCTCTTAACCTCACAGTTTTCAGAAGAATGCCCCTCTCCCACCCATACATTTGGTGTAAGTAGGCTATGTAATCTAAGGTCTACTGCAATGTCCCTGGATGAAGCATGTATGCTATAGACCATTCCCTTTCCCTAGATGAAATGTGTATGGTATAGACTACTCCACTCTCCCTAGGCTAATAGCTACTACCCTCTCCCGGGATGAAATGGGAAGAATGGAACTACCCTACAGCATCTAGAAGATTCAAAAACAATCAATAATCTACCCTCTCCCTGGGTATAATTCTGTAGTCTAATTGGCTACTCTCCCTTTTCCTGTTAATAATGTTATATATAATATAGCTGATAATAGTGTTTCTGGGAGATTGGAATTGTGTCAATTACCTTAGATTTGCTCTTAACATGTGCAGTAAATCTAGCCTACAAGGCTACTAATGACATGTCTGTAATGTTTAAGAAGTCTCACAGTTAAAGTAAGGTAATGTCCATCCAATTGACCTGAATGACTACTGTCATACTAAAGTGGAGTCCATATGCATTCAATTGTAGTGATCTTGATTATTTCAGTTAAACTAGCACATTCTTCATATAAGAAGAGACGACACATTGGTTTAATTCTAGCAATGAAAATACAATGAAAGTGCAATGGGGGTCCCTTTGCACAACAATGCTTATATAAACCTCAAAATGTCATCTGACAGTGTTGTGCCCAGTTAGTAAGTTGTAGAGCATGCCCTCAGCTACCCATACAAGCATTATGAACCCCATTTAGCCAAGGGGGGCGCTACAGCAATCAATTGTGTTTAAGCCACTTTTAAGAATTTTGTCTTGTTATAGCGCCACCCTTTGGCCTAACTACTTCATATTTCTTCAGTTACCTCAAGATATGCTCTGGTACTACTATATCTGTTTTCCGAAATACCATCCAAGCGGTTAGGCCTGAACAGGAAATGAGCTCTCTAGCGCCCCCATTCAGTTTAATCTGGCCAGTAATGTTGGCTTTGCCTCGGGCTGACATTTTTGATATGACCACAAGGTTTTGTGGTGTTCCATGCATTCTTTCAGAAGTTATATGCCTTTTTGTGAAAAGCCACACCCTCTGCAATATTCAATTGCTCACAGTGGCTATTTTCATCAAGTTTTCTAAATTATGCCGAGATGGAACTTTAGATATTCATTGCTAGATTCTATATACTGTGCTTCATGTAGATTGACAAAACTTCCTAGGAGGAGATAGATTTCAAGTGTTTTTCCAAAAATGCTTATTTGTTGCTAATTAACATAATCTGAAGTCATGGCTCCTTGAGGCAAATTTGTTCAACCTGATGAGACATATATGCCTCCAAAGCTTCCAAGAATCTAGCTCCAACGGGGCATGAGATATGACCGTTCAAAGTTTGCATTTTAGCCCCTTTTATGTATTTTGGCTTGTTATAGCACCACCATGTGGCCAATCAGGCTCTTCTTTCTCCAGTCACCATTAGACATAGCGTGGTACCACTGTACTGTTTTTCGGAAAACTATGCATGGCGGTTAGGCCTAAAATGAAAATGAGCTCTCTAGCGCCCCCATTTGGTTTTATTGGGCCAATAATGCAGTGGCCGCCTCAGGTTATATCTGCAGAGATGTCTACAAAGTGGCATGGTGTTCTGCACAACCCTTAAGAAATAATACCCCTTTATGTGAAAAGCCACGCCCCATGCAAATTTCATTGGCTCATAGTTGCTGTTATATTTAACTTTTTCAACTTCTGCCGAGATGGAATTTTAGATATTGTTCCCTAGATTGTGTGTACCGGATGTCATGCAGATTGGTCAAAGTCTCTAGGAGAAGATAGATTTTAAGCGTTTTTCAAAAAATTCAAAATGGCGGAAAATCTATATAACCGGAAGTTATGGGTCCTTGAGGCAAATTTGTTCGTCATGAGGAGAGACATATGTGTGCAAATCCTCATGTCTGTAGGTCAAACGGGGCCTGAGATATGCCTGTTCAAAGTTCGCAACTTCAGTCGGCTGCTATAGCGCCCCCTTTTGGCCAATCCATGTGAGACTTGCTTCACTTCTGCGGGGCCTAAGCCTCTATGACTCTGCCTTGTTTCGTAAAAAGCGACCAGTCGGTTATAGGGCCTGCCATAGACTTCCATGGCAGATAAATAATAATAATAATAATAATAATAATAATAATAATACCATCAATTACAATAGGGGCTTCGCCCCCTTCGGGGCTTGGCCCCTAAATATAGCTGCAAGCAGCAATAACGGGGCCAAGCACAACGAACGCATCAAAGCCAATGAGCAAAACACACCATAGCTACATTGGAGCTATGCATGTGAGCATCAATGTCGCCTGACCAGATGAATCAGGTCTAATTCATGCAACAGTATCTTCATCACCATGATCATCATCACCATGATCATCATCATCATCATACAACTGCAATCACATTCAATTCATCTGAAGGCGTCAAACGAATGTCAGGTCCTTTTAAGCATCGCATTACATTAATTCTATTTTGGGACATATCTTTTAGGACCTATTTCTCTACATGTCTACAGGCCACATGGTCATTCTCCAGGCCTTCCATCTGCCTGAAAGACCCACCTTTTCCATCAAGTCTCAGTGTGTAGTTTGTTTGATAATTCAGCTATCTGTGAACAACACTCACAACTCTTGTTTCTCTCTAAACCTCACAGTTCTTAGAAGAATGCCCCCCCTACACTTGGTGTAAGAAGGCTATGTAGTCCGTGGGCTACTGTGCTCTCCCAGGATTAAGTGTTTAGATTAAAGGCTAAAACCCTCTCCCTGGTTTAAGTGGGTAAGCTATATACTGCAAAAGGTACACTTTCCAAACTTGACACTCTTTACCACTCTACCATCCAGTTTGTCACACATGACACATACAGTACACACCTCTGCACTCGTTACTCTTTGGACAACTAACCTTCATACCCGTCATAACATTCCCTAGTTTAATCTCATTTGCACCCTTCTCCAACTATCACTTCTCTACCTATGTCACATGTGACACTAAATGCCTCTCACACACTGACTCCAACAAAAGTCAGTTCATTTACAATGCCTCTACACAATATCCAGAGTCTTAAAGCACACTTTAAAGATGTACACACACATCAATTCTTTATGAACGCTGATTGCATTTGTGTAACAGAAACATGGCTTACATCTGCCATAGCCACATTTGAGCTATGCATGTGACTGTCTGTGTTGCCTGACTAGGTACATCAGGTTAAATTCATGCAACATCATCATCATACAACCACAATCATATTTCATTCATCTGATGATGTCAAGTGATTGTCAGGTCCTTTTAAGCATCTTAATACATTTCTTCTATTTTGGGACATATATCTACGACCTATTTCTCTGCATGTCTACATCCCACATGGTCATTCTCCCGGCCTTCCATCTGCCTGGGAGACCCACCTTAACAATCAAGTATTACTGCAGGGATAGCTTGACAATTCAATAATCTGTGAACAACACTCACAATTCTTGTTTCTCTCTTAACCTCACAGTTTTCATAAGAATGCCTCTCTCCCCCCCTTACATTTGGTGTAAGTAGGCTATGTAATCTAAGGTCTACTGCGATGTCCCTGGATGAAGCATGTATGCTATAGACCATTCCCTTTCCCTAGATGAAATGTGAATGGTATAGACTACTCCACTCTCCCTAGGCTAAAAGTTACTACCCTCTCCCTGGATGAAATGGGAAGAATGGAACTACCCTACAGCATCTAGAAGATTCAAAAACAATCAATAATCTACCCTCTCCCTGGGTATAATTCTGTAGTCTAATTGGCTACTCTCCCTTTTCCTGTGAAGTATGTTATATATAATATAGCTGATAATAGTGTTTCTGGGAGATTGGAATTGTGTCAATTACCTAAGATTTGCTCTTAACATGTTGCAGTAAACCTAGCCTAAGAGGCTACTAATGACATGTCTGTAATGTTTAAGAAGTCTCACAGTTAAAGTAAGGTAATGTCCATCCAATTGACCTGAATGACTACTGTCAAACTAAAGTGGAGTCCATATGCATTCAATTGTAGTGATCTTGATTATATCAGTTAAACAAGCACATTCTTCATATAAGAAGAGACAACACATTGGTTTAATTCTAGCAATGACAATACAATGAAAGTGCAATGGGGGTCCCTTTGCACAACAATGCTTATATAAACATCAAAATGTAATCTGACAGTGTTGTGCCCAATAAGTAAATTGTAGAGCATGCCATCAGCTACCCATACAAGCATTATGAACCCCATTTAGCCACGGGGGGCGCTACAGCAATCAATTGCGTTTAAGCCATTTTAAATAATTTTGGCTTGTTATAGCGCCACCCTTTGGCCTAACTGCTTCATATTTCTTCAGTTACCTCAAGATATGCTCTGGTACTACTATATCTGTTTTCGGAAATACCATCCAAGCGGTTAGGCCTGAACAGGAAATGAGCTCTCTAGCGCCCCCATTCAGTTTATTCTGGCCAGTAATGGAGGCTTTGCCTCGGGGCTGACATTGGTGATATGAACACAAAGTTTTGTGTTGTTCCATGCATTCCTTCAGAAGTTGTATGCCTTTTTGTGAAAAGCCACACCCTCTGCAATATTCAATTGCTCATATTGGCTCTTTTCATCAAGTTTTCTAAATTATGCTGAGATGGAACTTTAGATATTCATTGCTAAATTATATATACTGTGCTTCATGTAGATTGACAAAACTTCCTAGGAGGAGATAGATTTTAAGTGTTTTTCAAAAAATGCACAATTTGCAAATTAACATAATTTGCAGTTCTGGCTCCTTGAGGCAAATTTGTTACAGCTGATGAGACATATATGCCTCCAAAGCTTCATGACTCTAGCTCCAACGGGGCATGACATATGACCATTCAAAGTTTGCAATTTAGCCCCTTTTATGTATTTTGTCTTGTAGTAGCGCCACCCTGTGGCCAATCAGGCTCTTCTTTCTCCAGTGACCATTAGACATACCCTGGTAACACTGTACCGTGGTTCGGAAAGCTCTGCATGGCGGTTAGGCCTAAACTGAAAATGAGCTCTCTAGCGCCCCCATTTGGTTTGATTGGGCCAATAATGCAGTGGCCGCCTCAGGTTATATCTGCACAGATGTCTACCAAGTGGCGTGGTGTTCTGCACAACCCTTAAGAAAGTATACCACTTTATGTGAAAAGCCACGCCCCATGCCATTTTCATTGGCTCATAGTTGCTGTTAGATTTAACTTTTTAAACTTTTGCCGAGATGGAATTATAGATATCGGTCCTTAGATTGTGTATACCCAGTATCATGCAGATTGGTCAAAGTCTCTAGGAGGAGATAGATTTTAAGCGTTTTTCAAAAAATTCAAAATGGCGGAAAATCTATATAACCGGAAGTTATGGGTCCTTGAGGCAAATTTGTTCGTCATGAGGATAGACATATGTGTGCAAATTGTCATGTCTGTAGGTCAAACGGGGCCTGAGATATGCCTGTTCAAAGTTCGCAACTTCAGTCGGCTGCTATAGCGCCACCTTTTGGCCAATCCATGTGAGACTTGCTCCATGGCTTCAGGGCCTAAGCCTCTACGACTCTGCCGCTTTTTGTAAAAAGCGACCAGTCGGTTATAGGGCCTGCCATAGACTCCCATGGCAGATAAATAATAATAATACCATCAATTACAATAGGGGCTTCGCCCCCTTCGGGGCTTGGCCCCTAAATATAGCTGCAAGCAGCAATAACGGGGCCAAGCACAATGGACGCAAGAAAGACAACAAGGGAAACGTGGCATTGGAACCATGCATATGAGTGTCTGTGTCACCTGACCAGGTAAATCAGGTTAAATTCATGCAACAAAAATATGATCATGCAAGTGCAATGACATTCAATTCATCTGACGGCATCAAGTGAGTGTTAGGTCCTTTTTTGCATCTCATTATATTCATTGTAATTTGGGAGCTATCTACATTTTAGGACCTTTTTCTCTGCATGTCTACATGCCACGTGATCATTCTCCAGGCCTTCCATTTGCATGTGAGTATCTATATATGTCGCCTGACCAGATGAATCAGTGCAATCACATTGAATTCATGGCATCAAGTGAGTGTGAGGTTTATTTTTTGCATGTCATTACATTGATTGTATTTTGGTACATATGTTTTAGAACCTATGTCTCTGCATGTCTACATGCCACATGTTCGTTCTCCAGGCCTTCCATCTGCCTGGAAGGCCCACCTTTACCATCAAGTCTCAGTGCGGGGATTTCTTGATAATTCAGCTACCTATGAAGAACACTCACAACTTTTGTTTCTCTCTACACCTCACAGTTTCCAGAAGAATGGCCCCCCTACACTTGGTGTAAGTAGGCTATGTAGTCTGTGGGCTACTGTCCTCTCCCAGGATGAAGTGTTTAGATTGAAGGCTAAAACCCTCTCCCTGGTTGAAGTGTGTAAGCTATATACTGCAAAAGGTACACTATCCAAACTTGATACTCTTTACCACTCTACCATCCAGTTTGTCACCCATGCCACATACAATACACACCACTGCACTCGTTACTCTTTGGACAACTAACCTTCCCATCAAACCTGTCATAACATTCCCTAGTTTAATCTCATTTGGACCCTTCTCCAACTATCACCTCTCTACCTATGTCACATGTTACACTAAATGCCTCTCACACACTGACTCCTACAAAAGCCAGTTCATTTACAATGGCTCTACACAATATCCAGTCTTAAAGCAGACTTTAAAGATGTACACACACATCAATTCTTTATGAACGCTGATTGCATTTGTGTAACAGAAACATGGCTAACATCTGCCATAGCCACATTTGAGCTATGCATGTGACTATTTCTCTGCATGTCAACCTCCCACCTGGTCATTGTCCAGGCCTTACATCTGCCTGGGAGTCCCACCTTTACCATCAAGTATCACTGCAAGGATAGCTTGACAATTCAGCAATCTGTGAACAACACTCACAATTCTTGTTTCTCTCTTAACCTCACAGTTTTCAGAAGAATGCCCCTCTCCTACCCATACATTTGGTGTAAGTAGGCTATGTAATTTAAGGTCTACATTTCCATCCAATTGACCTGAATGACTACTGTCAAACTAACGTGGAGTCCATATGCATTCAATTGTAGTGATCTTGATTATTTCAGTTAAACAAGCACATTCTTCATATAAGAAGAGACGACACATTGGTTTAATTCTAGCAATGAAAATACAATGAAAGTGCAATGGGGGTCCCTTTGCACAACAATGCTTATATAAACATCAAAATGTAATCTGACAGTGTTGTGCCCAATTAGTAAGTTGTAGAGCATGCCATCAGCTACGCATACAAGCATTATGAACCCCATTTAGCCACGGGGGGCGCTACAGCAATCAATTGCATTTAAGCCACTTTTAAGAATTTCGGCTCGTTATAGCGCCACTCTTTGGCCTAACTGCTTCATATTTCTTCAGTTCACTCAAGATATGCTCTGGTACTACTATATCTGTTTTGAAAAATACCATCCAAGCGGTTAGGCCTAAACAGGAAATGAGCTCTCTAGCGCCCCCATACAGTTTATTCTGGCCAGTAACGGAGGCTTTGCCTCGGGCAGACATTGTTGATATGAACACAAGGTTTTGTGGTGTTCCATGCATTCCTTCAGAAGTTGTATGCCTTTTTGTGAAAAGCCACACCCTCTGCAATATTCAATTGCTCACAGTGGCTATTTTCATCAAGTTTTCTTAATTATGCCGAGATGGAACTTTAGATATTCATTGCTAGATTATATATACTGTGCTTCATGTAGATTGACAAAACTTCCTATGAGGAGATAGATTTGAAGTGTTTTTCAAAAAATGCAAGATTGTTGCAAATTAACATAATCTGAAGTTATGGCTCCTTGAGGCAAATTTGTTCAACCTGATGAGACATATATGCCTCCAAAGCGTCATGACTCTAGCTCCAACGGGGCATGAGATATGACCTTTCAAAGTAAGCATTTTAGCCCCTTTTATGTATTTTGTCTTGTTATAGCGCCACCCTGTGGCCAATCAGGCTCTTCTTTCTCCAGTGACCATGAGACATACCCTGGTACCACTGTACCGTGGTTCGGAAAGCTCTGCATGGCGGTTAGGCCTAAACTAAAAATGAGCTCTCTAGCGCCCCCATTTGGTTTAATTGGGCCAATAATGCAGTGGCCGCCTCAGGTTATATCTGCACAGATGTCTACCAAGTGGCGTGGTGTTCTGCACAACCCTTAAGAAAGTATACCACTTTATGTGAAAAGCCACGCCCTATGCCATTTTCATTGGCTCATAGTTGCTGCTAAATGTAACTTTTTATACTTTTGCCGAGATGGAATTTTAGATATCGTTCCCTAGATTGTGTGTACCGGATTTCATGCAGATTGGTCAAAGTCTCTAGGAGGAGATAGATTTTAAGCGTTTTTCCAAAAATTCAAAATGGCGGAAAATCTATATAACCGGAAGTTATGGGTCCTTGAGGCAAATTTGTTTATCATGAGGAGAGACATATGTGTGCAAAGTGTCATGTCTGTCGGTCAAACGGGTCCTGAGATATGCCTGTTCAAAGTTCGCAACTTCAGTCGGCTGATATAGCGCCCCCTTTTGGCCAATCAATGTGCGGCTTGCTCCATGGCTTCAGGCCCTAAGCCTCTACCATCATGCAAAGTTTCGTAAAAAGTTACCAATCGGCTATAGGGCCTGCCATAGACTTCCATGGCAGAAAAAATAATAATAATAAAACTACCAATTACAATAGGGTCTTCGCCCCTTCGGGGCTTGGCCCCTAATAATAATAACACTAACAATAACAATAGGGTCTTCGCCCCTTAGGGGCTTGGCCCCTAAATATAGCTGCAAGCAGCAATAACGGGGCCAAGCGCAACGAACGCATCAAAGCCAACGAGGAAAACACGCCATAGCTACATTGGAGCTATGCATGTCAGCATCTATGTCGCCTGACCAGGTGAATCAGGTCAAATTCATGCAACAGTATCATCATCACCATGATCATCATCATTATACAACTGCATTCGCATTCAATTCATCTGACAGCATCAAGTGAGAGTCAGGTCCTTTTTTGAATGTCATTACATTTATTCTATTTTGGTACATATGTTTTAGGACCTATTTCTCTGCATGTCTACATGCCACATGATCATTCTCCAGGCCTTCCATCTGCCTGGAAGGCCCACCTTTACCATCAAGTCTAAGTGCGGGGATTTCTTGATAATTCAGCTATCTATGAAGAACACACAACTTTTGTTTCTCTCTACACCTCACAGTTTCCAGAAGAATGCCCCCCCTACACTTGGTGTAAGTAGGCTATGTAGTCTGTGGGCTACTGCGCTCTCCAAGGATGAAGTGTTTAGGCTAAAGGCTACAACCCTCTCCCTGGTTGAAGTGTGTAAGCTATAGAATGCAAAAGGTACACTTTCCAAACGTGACACTCTTTACCACTCTACCATCCAGTTTGTCACACATGACACATACAATACACACCACTGCACTCGTTACTGTTTGGACAACTAACCTTCCCATCAAACCTGTCATAACATTCCCTAGTTTATTCTCATTTGCACCCTTCTCCAACTATCACCTCTCTACCTATGTCACATGTTACACTAAATGCCTCTCTCACACAGACTCCCTCAAAAGCCAGTTCATTTATAATGGCTCTACACAATATCCAGTCTTAAAGCACACTTTAAAGATGTACACACATCAATTCTTTATGAACGCTGATAGCATTTGTGTAACAGAAACATGGCTAGCATCTGCCATAGCCACATTTGAGCTTTGCATGTGACTGTCTTTGTCGCCTGACTAGGTACATCAGGTTAAATTCATGCAACAGCATCATCATACAACCACTATCACAGTTAATACATCTGATGATGTCAAGTGAGTGTCAGGTCCTTTTAAGCATCTCAACACATTTCTTCTATTTTGGGACATATTTTGAGGACCTATTTCTCTGCATGTCTACATTCCATCTGGTCATTCTCCAGGCCTTAAATCTGCCTGGGAGACCCACCTTTACCATCAAGTATCACTGCAGGGATAGCTTGACAATTCAGCAATCTGTGAACAACACTCACAATTCTTGTTTCTCTCTTAACCTCACAGTTTTCAGAAGAATGCCCCTCTCCTACTCATACATTTGGTGTAAGTAGGCTATGTAATTTTAAGTCTACATTTCCATCCAATTGACCTGAATGACTACTGTCAAACTAAAGTGGAGTCCATATGCATTCAATTGTAGTGATCTTGATTATTTCAGTTAAACAAGCACATTCTTCATATAAGAAGAGACGACACATTGGTTTAATTCTAGCAATGAAAATACAATGAAAGTGCAATGGGGTCCCTTTGCACAACAATGCTTATATAAACATCAAAATGTAATCTGACAGTGTTGTGCCCAATTAGTTAGTTGTAGAGCATGCCATCAGCTACCCATACAAGCATTATGAACCCCGTTTAGCCATGGGGGGCGCTACAGCAATTAATTGCGTTTAAGCCACTTTTAAGAATTTTTGCTCGTTATAGCGCCACCCTTTGGCCTAACTTCTTCATATTTCTTCAGTTACCTCAAGATATGCTCTGGTACTACTATATCTGTTTTCGGAAATACAATCCAAGCGGTTAGGCCTGAACAGGAAATGAGCTCTCTAGCGCCCCCATTCAGTTTATTCTGGCCAGTAATGAAGGCTTTGCCTCGGGCTGACATTGTTGATATGAACACAATGTTTTGTGGTGTTTCATGCATTCCTTCAGAAGTTATATGCCTTTTTGTGAAAAAGCCACACCCTCTGCAATATTCAATTGCTCACAGTGGCTATTTTCATTAAGTTTTCTAAATTATGCCGAGATGGAACTTTAGATATTCATTGCTAGATTATATATTCTGTGCTTCATGTAGATTGACAAAACTTCCTAGGAGGAGATAGATTTCAAGTGTTTTTCAAAAAATGCACTATTGTTGCAAATTAACATAATCCGAAGTTATGGCTCCTTGAGGCAAATTTGTTAACCCTGATGATACATTTATGCCTCCAAAGCTTCATGACTCTAGCTCCAACGGGGCATGACATATGACCATTCAAAGTTTGCATTTTATCCCCTTTTATGTATTTTGGCTTGTAATAGCGCCACCCTGTGGCCAATCAGGCTCTTCTTTCTCCAGTGACCATTAGACATACCCTGGTACCATTGTACCGTGGTTCGGAAAGCTCTGCATGGCGGTTAGGCCTAAACTGAAAATCTGCTCTCTAGCGCCCCCATTTGGTTTGATTGGGCCAATAATGCAGTGGCCGCCTCAGGTTATATCTGCACAGATGTCTACCAAGTAGCGTGGTGTTCTGCACAACCCTTAAGAAAGTATACCACTTCATGTGAAATGCCACGCCCCATGCCATTTTCATTGGCTCATAGTTGCTGTTAAATTTAACTTTTTAAACTTTTGCCGAGATGGAATTTTAGATAGCCTTCCCTAGATTGTGTGTACCTGATTTCATGCAGATTGGTCAAAGTCTCTAGGAGGAGATAGATTTTAAGCGTTTTTCAAAAAATTCAAAATGGCGGAAAATCTATATAACCGGAAGTTATGGGTCCTTGAGGCAAATTTGTTCATCATGAGGAGAGACATATGTGTGCAAAGTGTCATGTCTGTAGGTCAAACGGGGCCTGAGATATGCCTGTTCAAAGTTCGCAACTTCAGTCGGCTGCTATAGCGCCCCCTTTTGGCCAATCAATGTGAGACTTGCTCCACTGCTGCGGGGCCTAAGCCTCTATGACTCTGCCTATATTTCGTAAAAAGCGACCAGTCGGTTATAGGGCCTTGCATAGACTCCCATGGCGGAATAATAATAATAATAAATATAGCTGCAAGCAGCAATGAACGGGGCCAAGCCATTAAGCATCAAAGCAAACAAGCGAAACAAACCATAGCCACATTAAGCTACCATTGAGCTAGCACTAGCCATTGATATCTATGAAAATACGATGAAAGCGCAATGGGGGTGTTGTTGTACAAAAATGCTTATATTGACATCAAAAATAATCTGACAATTTCGCATCCAATGAGGGAGTTGTAGAGCAGGACATGGTCTACCCATACAAGCAGGATGAACTCCATCTGACCACAGGGGGCGCTACAGCAATAGATTGCGTTTTAGCAACTGTTAAGAATTTTGGCTTGTTATAGCGCCACCCTGTGGCCGATTTGCTTCATCTTTCTCCAGTGGCCATTAGGAGTGCTCTGCTGCCACTGGACCCGGTTTCGGAAAAATCAGCATAGTGGTCATGCCTTAACGGGAAATGAGCTCTCTAGCGCCCCCCTTTGAATTGATCGGGCCAATAATGCAAAGCAAACCTCTGGATGTATATAGGGACATGTCTATACGTTTTTGTGTTATTCTTTACAAGCCTTCAATAATGATAACCCTTTATTTGAAAAGCCACACCCTCTGCAATGTTCATTGGCTCATAGTTTCTGTTTTATTCAACTTTTCCAAAATATGCCGAGATGGAACTTTAGATATTGGTCCCTAGATTCTTTGTACTGAGTGCCATCTGAATCGGTGAAACTTTCTAGGAGGAGATAGATTTTAAGCGCTTTTCAAAAAATGCTAAATAGCCAAAAATTTACATAACCGGAAGTAATGCAATCCCGGGGTGCATTTGTTCCTTGTGAGGAGAGGAATGTGTGTGCGAAGTGTCACCACTGTAGGTCAAACGGGGCATGAGATATGCCTGTTCAAAGTTTTCAAATTCAATCGATTGCTATGGCGCCCCCCTTTGGCCGATCCATGTATATTCCGGTCCAGGGCATCTTGGCATGACGCTCTACTACTTTGCACATTTTCGTAAAAAGCGACCAGTCGGTTTAGGTTTTAAAGTCATTTCAAATGATTAGCTTTTCAATTACAAGCTTTAATATAGCTGCAAGCAGCAATGAACGGGGCCAAGCGCAACTAACGCATCAAAGCCAATGAGGAAAACACGCCATTGCTACATTGAAGCTATGCATGTGAGCATCTATGTCGCCTGACCAGGTGAATCAGGTCAAATTCATGCAACAGTATCATCATCACCATGATCATCATCATCATCATCATCATCATTATACAACTGCATTCACATTCAATTCATCTGACAGCGTCAAGTGAGAGTCAGGTCCTTTTTAGAATCTCATTACATTTATTCTATTTTGGTACATATGTTTTAGGACCTATTTCTCTGCATGTCTACATGCCACATGATCATTCTCCAGGCCTTCCATCTGCCTGGAAGGCCCACCTTTACCATCAAGTCTCAGTGCGGGGATTTCTTGATAATTCAGCTATCTATGAAGAACACACAACTCTTGTATCTCTCTACACCTCACAGTTTCCAGAAGAATGCCCCCCCTACACTTGGTGTAAGTAGGCTATGTAGTCTGTGGGCTACTGCGCTCTCCAAGGATGAAGTGTTTAGGCTAAAGGCTACAACCCTCTCCCTGGTTGAAGTGTGAAAGCTATAGAGTGCAAAAGGTACACTTTCCAAACGTGACACTCTTTACCACTCTACCATCCAGTTTGTCACACATGACACATACAATACACAACACTGCACTCCTTACTGTTTGGACAACTAATCTTCCCATCAAACCTGTCATAACATTCCCTAGTTTATTCTCATTTGCACCCTTCTCCAACTATCACCTCTCTACCTATGTCACATGTTACACTAAATGCCTCTCACACACTGACTCCTACAAAAGCCAGTTCATTTACAATGGCTCTACTCAATATCCAGTCTTAAAGCAGACTTTAAAGATGTACACACACATCAGTTCTTTATGAACGCTGATTGCATTTGTGTAACAGAAACATGGCTAACATCTGCCATAGCCACATTTGAGCTATGCATGTGACTATTTCTCTGCATGTCAACCTCCCACCTGGTCATTGTCCAGGCCTTACATCTGCCTGGGAGTCCCACCTTTACCATCAAGTATCACTGCAAGGATAGCTTGACAATTCAACAATCTGTGAACAACACTCACAATTCTTGTTTCTCTCTTAACCTCACAGTTTTCAGAAGAATGCCCCTCTCCTACCCATACATTTGGTGTAAGTAGGCTATGTAATTTAAGGTCTACATTTCCATCCAATTGACCTGAATGACTACTGTCAAACTAACGTGGAGTCCATATGCATTCAATTGTAGTGATCTTGATTATTTCAGTTAAACAAGCACATTCTTCATATAAGAAGAGACGACACATTGGTTTAATTCTAGCAATGAAAATACAATGAAAGTGCAATGGGGGTCCCTTTGCACAACAATGCTTATATAAACATCAAAATGTAATCTGACAGTGTTGTGCCCAATTAGTAATTTGTAGAGAATGCCATCAGCTACCCATACAAGCATTATGAACCCCATGTAGCCACAGGGGGCGCTACAGCAATCAATTGCGTTTTAGCCACTTTTAAGAATTTTGGCTCGTTATAGCGTTACCCTTTGGCCTAACTGCTTCATATTTCTTCAGTTACCTCAATATATGCTCTGGTACTACTATATCTGTTTTCGGAAATACCATCCAAGCGGTTAGGCCTCAACAGGAAATGAGCTCTCTAGCGCCCCCATTCAGTTTATTCTGGCCAGTAATGGAGGCTTTGCCTTGGGCTGACATTGTTGATATGACCACAACGTTTTGTGATGTTCCATGCATTCCTTCAGAAGTTACATGCCTTTTTGTGAAAAGCCACACCCTCTGCAATATTCAATTGCTTACAGTGGCTACTTTCATCAAGTTTTCTAAATTATGCCGAGATGGAACTTTAGATATTCATTGCTAGATTCTATAAACTGTGCTTTATGTAGATTGACAAAACTTCCTAGGAAGAGATAGATTTCAAGTGTTTTTCCAAAAATGCTTATTTGTTGCAAATTAACATAATCTGAAGTCATGGCTCCTTGAGGCAAATTTGTTCAACCTGATGAGACATATATGCCTCCAAAGCTTCCAAGAATCTAGCTCCAACGGGGCATGAGATATGATTGTTCAAAGTTTGCATTTTAGCCCCTTTTATGTATTTTGGCTTATTATAGCACCACCATGTGGCCAATCAGGCTCTTCTTTCTCCAGTCACCATTAGACATACCGTGGTACCACTGTACTGTTTTTCGGAAAACTCTGCATGGCGGTTAGGCCTAAAATGAAAATGAGCTCTCTAGCGCCCCCATTTGGTTTTATTGGGCCAATAATGCAGTGGCCGCCTCAGGTTATATCTGCAGAGATGTCTACAAAGTGGCATGGTGTTCTGCACAACCCTTAAGAAAGTATACCACTTTATGTGAAAAGCCACGCCCTATTCCATTTTCATTGGCTCATAGTTGCTGTTAAATTTAACTTTTTCTACTTTTGCCGAGATGGAATTTTAGATATTGTTCCCTAGATTGTGTGTACCGAATGTCATACAGATTGGTCAAAGTCTCTAGGAGGAGATAGATTTTAAGCGTTTTTCACAAAATTCAAAATGGCGGAAAATCTATATAACCGGAAGTTATGGGTCCTTGAGGCAAATTTGTTCATCATGAGGAGAGACATATGTGTGAGAAGTGTCATGTCTGTAGGTCAAAGGGGGCCTGAGATATGCCTGTTCAAAGTTCGCAAATTCTGTCGGCTGCTATAGCGCCCCCTTTTGGCCAATCGATGTGAGACTTGCTCCATGGCTTCAGGGCCTAAGCCTCTACGACTCTGCCGATTATTATAAAAAGCGACCAGTCGGTTATAGGGCCTGCCATAGACTTCCATGGCAGATCAATAATAATAATAATAATACCATCAATTACAATAGGGCTTCGCCCCCTTCGGGGCTTGGCCCCTAAATATAGCTGCAAGCAGCAATAACGGGGCCAAGCACAATGAACGCATCAAAGCCAACGGGCAAAACACGCCATAGCTACATTGGAGCTATGCATGTGAGCATCTATGTCGCCTGACCAGGTGAATCAGGTCAAATTCATGCAACAGTATCATCATCACCATGATCATCATCATCATCATCATTATACAACTGCATTCACATTCAATTCATCTGACAGCGTCAAGTGAGAGTCAGGTCCTTTTTAGAATCTCATTACATTTATTCTATTTTGGTACATATGTTTTAGGAACTATTTCTCTGCATGTCTACATGCCACATGATCGTTCTCCAGGCCTTCCATCTGCCTGGAAGGCCCACCTTCACCATCAAGTCTCAATGCGGGGACTTCTTGATAATTCAGCTATCTATGAAGAACACTCACAACTTTTGTTTCTCTCTACACCTCACAGTTTCCAGAAGATATCTCCCCCCTACACTTGGTGTAAGTAGGCTATGTAGTCTGTGGGCTACTGCGCTCTCCAAGGATGAAGTGTTTAGGCTAAAGGCTACAACCCTCTCCCTGGTTGAAGTGTGTAAGCTATAGAGTGCAAAAGGTACACTTTCCAAACGTGACACTCTTTACCACTCTACCATCCAGTTTGTCACACATGACACATACAATACACAACACTGCACTCCTATCTGTTTGGACAACTAACCTTCCCATCAAACCTGTCATAACATTCCCTAGTTTATTCTCATTTGCACCCTTCTCCAACTATCACCTCTCTAACTATGTCACGTTACACTAAATGCCTCTCTCACACAGACTCCCACAAAAGCCAGTTCATTTATAATGGCTCTACACAATATCCAGAGTCTTAAAGCACACTTTAAAGATGTACACACATCAATTCTTTATGAACGCTGATAGCATTTGTGTAACAGAAACATGGCTAACATCTGCCATAGCCACATTTGAGCTATGCATGTGACTGTCTTTGTCGCCTGACTAGGTACATCAGGTTAAATTCATGCAACAGCATCATCATACAACCACACTCACAGTTAATTCATCTGATGATGTCAAGTGAGTGTCAGGTCCTTTTAAGCATCTCAACACATTTATTCTATTTTGGGACATATTTTTAGGACCTATTTCTCTGCATGTCTACATCCCACCTGGTCATTCTCCAGGCCTTCCATCTGCCTGGAAGACCCACCTTTACCATCAAGTATCACTGCAGGGATAGCTTGACAATTCAGCAATCTGTGAACAACACTCACAATTCTTGTTTCTCTCTTAACCACAGTTTTCAGAAGAATGCCCCTCTCCTACCCATACATTTGGTGTAAGTAGGCTATGTAATTGAAGGTCTACATTTCCATCCAATTGACCTGAATGACTACTGTCAAACTAAAGTGGAGTCCATATGCATTCAATTGTAGTGATCTTGATTATTTCAGTTAAACAAGCACATTCTTCATATAAGAAGAGACGACACATTGGTTTAATTCTAGCAATGAAAATACAATGAAAGTGCAATGGGGGTCCCTTTGCACAACAATGCTTATATAAACCTCAAAATGTAATCTGACAGTGTTGTGCCCAATTAGTAAGTTGTAGAGCATGCCATCAGCTACGCATACAAGCATTATGAACCCCATTTAGCCACGGGGGGCGCTACAGCAATCAATTGCATTTAAGCCACTTTTAAGAATTTCGGCTCATTATAGCGCCACCCTTTGGCCTAACTGCTTCATATTTCTTCAGTTACCTCAAGATATGGTCTGGTACTACTATATCTGTTTTCGGAAATACCATCCAAGCGGTTAGGCCTGAACAGGAAATTTGCTCTCTAGCGCCCCCATTCAGTTTAATCTGCCCAGTAATGGAGGCTTTGCCTCTGGCTGACATTGTTGATATGAACACAACGTTTTGTGGTGTTCCATGCATTCCTTCAGAAGTATTATGCCTTTTTGTGAAAAGCCACACCCTCTGCAATATTCAATTGCTCACAGTGGCTATTTTCATTATGTTTTCTAAATTATGCCGAGATGGAACTTTAGATATTCATTGCTAGATTCTATATACTGTGCTTCATGTAGATGAACAAAACTTCCTAGGAGGAGATAGATTTCAAGTGTTTTTCAAAAAATGCAAAATTGTTGCAAATTAACATAATCCGAAGTTATGGCTCCTTGAGGCAAATTTGTTTACCCTGATGAGACATATATGCCTCCAAAGCGTCCTGACTCTAGCTCCAACGGGGCATGACATATGACCATTCAAAGTTTGCATTTTATCCCCTTTTATGTATTTTGGCTTGTAATAGCGCCACCCTGTGGCCAATCAGGCTCTTCTCTCTCCAGTGACCATTAGACCTACCCTGGTACCTCTGTACCGTGTTTCGGAAAGCTCTGCATGGCGGTTAGGCCTAAACTGAAAATGAGCTCTCTAGCGCCCCCATTTGGTTTGATTGGGCCAATAATGCAGTGGCCGCCTCAGGTTATATCTGCACAGATGTCTTATAAGTGGCGTGGTGTTCTGCACAACCCTTAAGAAAGTATACCCCTTATGTGAAAAGCCACGCCCCATGCCATTTTCATTGGCTCATAGTTGCTGTTAAATGTAACTTTTTCTACTTTTGCCGAGATGGAATTATAGATATCGGTCCTTAGATTGTGTGTACCCAGTATCATGCAGATTGGTCAAAGTCTCTAGGAGGAGATAGATTTTTAGCGTTTTTCAAAAAATTCAAAATGGCGGAAAATCTATATAACCGGAAGTTATAGGTCCTTGAGGCAAATTTGTTCATCATGAGGAGAGACATATGTGTGCAAAGTGTCATGTCTGTAGGTCAAACGGGGCCTGAGATATGCCTGTTCAAAGTTCGCAACTTCAGTCGGCTGCTATAGCGCCCCCTTTTGGCCAATCGATGTGAGACTTGCTCCATGGCTTCGGGCTATAAGCCTCTACCATCGTGCAAAGTTTCGTAAAAAGTTACCAATCGGCTATAGGGCTTCCCATAGACTTCCATTGCAGAATAATAATAGGAAAACTACCAATAACAATAGGGTCTTCGCCCCTTCGGGGCTTGGCCCCTAAATATAGCTGCAAGCAGCAATAACGGGGCCAAGCGCAACTAACGCATCAAAGCCAACGAGGAAAACACGCCATAGCTACATTGGAGCTATGCATGTGAGCATCTATGTCGCCTGACCAGGTGAATCAGGTCAAATTCATGCAACAGTATCATCATCACCATGATCATCATCATCATCATTATACAACTGCATTCACAATCAATTAATCTGACAGCGTCAAGTGAGAGTCGGGTCCTTTTTTGAATCTCATTACATTTATTCTATTTTGGGACATATTTTAGGACCTATTTCTCTGCATGTCTACATGCCACATGATCATTCTCCAGGCCTTCCATCTGCCTGGGAGACCCACCTTTAGCATCAAGTCTCAGTGTGGGGATTGCTTGATAATTCATCTATCTGTGAACAACTCACAACTCTTGTTTCTCTCTAAACCTCACAGTTCTCAGAAGAATCCCCCCCCCCTTCACTTGGTGTAAGTAGGCTATGTAGTGTGTGGGCTACTATGCTCTCCCAGGATGAAGTGTTTAGATTAAAGGCTAAAACCCTCTCCCTGGTTGAAGTGTGTAAGCTATATACTGCAAAAGGTACACTTTCCAAACTTGATACTCTTTACCACTCTACCATCCAGTTTGTCACCCATGCCACATACAATACACACCACTGCACTTGTTACTCTTTGGACAACTAACCTTCATACCTGTCATAACATTCCCTAGTTTAATCTCATTTGCACCATTCTCCAACTATCACCGCTCTACCTATGTCACTTTTTACACTAAATGCCTCTCACACACTGACTCCCACAAAAGCCAGTTCATTTACAATGGCTCTACACAATATCCAGAGTCTTGAAGCACACTTTAAAGATGTACACACACATCAATTCTTTATGAATGCTGATTGCATTTGTGTAACAGAAACATGGCTAACATCTGCCATAGCCACATTTGAGCTATGCATGTGACTGTCTGTGTTGCCTGACTAGGTACATCAGGTTAAATTCATGCAACATCATCATCATACAACCACAATCACATTTAATTAATCTGATGATGTCAAGTGAGTGTCAGGTCCTTTTAAGCATCTTAGTACATTTCTTCTATTTTGGGACACATTTTTAGGACCTATTTCTCTGCATGTGTACATCCCACATGGTCATTCTCCCGGCCTTCCATCTGCCTGGGAGACCCACCTTAACAATCAAGTATTACTGCAGGGATAGCTTGACAATTCAGTAATCTGTGAACAACAATCACAATTCTTGTTTCTCTCTTAACCTCACAGTTTTCAGAAGAATGCCCCTCTCCCACCCATACATTTGGTGTAAGTAGGCTATGTAATCTAAGGTCTACTGCGATGTCCCTGGATGAAGCATGTATGCTATAGACCATTCCCTTTCCCTAGATGAAATGTGTATGGTAAAGACTACTCCACTCTCCCTAGGCTAATAGTTACTACCCTCTCCCGGGATGAAATGGGAAGAATGGAACTACCCTACAGCATCTAGAAGATTCAAAAACAATCAATAATCTACCCTCTCCCTGGGTATAATTCTGTAGTCTATTGCCTACTCTCCCTTTTCCTGTGAAGTATGTTATATATAAAATAGCTGATAATAGTGTTTCTGGGAGATTGGAATTGTGTCAATTACCTAAGATTTGCTCTTAACGTGTTGCAGTAAACCTAGCCTACAAGGCTACTAATGACATGTCTGTAATGTTTAAGAAGTCTCACAGTTAAAGTAAGGTAATGTCCATCCAATTGACCTGAATGACTACTGTCAAACTAAAGTGGAGTCTATATGCATTCAATTGTAGTGATCTTTATGATTTCAGTTAAACAAGCACATTCTTCATAGAAGAAGAAACGACACTGCTTTAATTCTAGCAATGAAAATACAATGAAAGTGCAATGGGGGTCCCTTTGCACAACAATGCTTATATAAACATCAAAATGTAATCTGACAGTGTTGTGCCCAATTAGTAAGTTGTAGAGCATGCCATCAGCTACGCATACAAGCATTATGAACCCCATTTAGCCACGGGGGGCGCTACAGCAATCAATTGCATTTAAGCCACTTTTAAGAATTTCGGCTCGTTATAGCGCCACTCTTTGGCCTAACTGCTTCATATTTCTTCAGTTCACTCAAGATATGCTCTGGTACTACTATATCTGTTTTGAAAAATACCATCCAAGCGGTTAGGCCTAAACAGGAAATGAGCTCTCTAGCGCCCCCATACAGTTTATTCTGGCCAGTAACGGAGGCTTTGCCTCGGGCAGACATTGTTGATATGAACACAAGGTTTTGTGGTGTTCCATGCATTCCTTCAGAAGTTGTATGCCTTTTTGTGAAAAGCCACACCCTCTGCAATATTCAATTGCTCACAGTGGCTATTTTCATCAAGTTTTCTTAATTATGCCGAGTTGGAACTTTAGATATTCATTGCTAGATTATATATACTGTGCTTCATGTAGATTGACAAAACTTCCTATGAGGAGATAGATTTGAAGTGTTTTTCAAAAAATGCAAGATTGTTGCAAATTAACATAATCTGAAGTTATGGCTCCTTGAGGCAAATTTGTTCAACCTGATGAGACATATATGCCTCCAAAGCGTCATGACTCTAGCTCCAACGGGGCATGAGATATGACCTTTCAAAGTTAGCATTTTAGCCCCTTTTATGTATTTTGTCTTGTTATAGCGCCACCCTGTGGCCAATCAGGCTCTTCTTTCTCCAGTGACCATGAGACATACCCTGGTACCACTGTACCGTGGTTCGGAAAGCTCTGCATGGCGGTTAGGCCTAAACTAAAAATGAGCTCTCTAGCGCCCCCATTTGGTTTAATTGGGCCAATAATGCAGTGGCCGCCTCAGGTTATATCTGCACAGATGTCTACCAAGTGGCGTGGTGTTCTGCACAACCCTTAAGAAAGTATACCACTTTATGTGAAAAGCCACGCCCTATGCCATATTCATTGGCTCATAGTTGCTGCTAAATGTAACTTTTTAAACTTTTGCCGAGATGGAATTTTAGATATCGTTCCCTAGATTGTGTGTAAAGGATTTCATGCAGATTGGTCAAAGTCTCTAGGAGGAGATAGATTTTAAGCGTTTTTCAAAAAATTCAAGATGGCGGAAAATCTATATAACCGGAAGTTATGGGTCCTTGAGGCAAATTTGTTCATCATGAGGAGAGACATATGTGTGCAAAGTGTCATGTCTGTAGGTCAAACGGGGCCTGAGATATGCCTGTTCAAAGTTCGCCACTTCAGTCGGCTGCTATAGCGCCCCCTTTTGGCCAATCAATTTGAGACTTGCTCCATGGCTTCGGGCCATAAGCCTCTACCATCTTGCAAAGTGTCGTAAAAAGTTACCAATCGGCTATAGGGCCTGCCATAGACTCCCATGGCAGATGAATAATAATAATAACACTAACAATTACAATAGGGGCTTCGCCCTTTCGGGCTTGGCCCCTAATAATAATAATAATACTTACAATAACAATAGGGTCTTCGCCCCTTTGGGGCTTGGCCCCTAAATATAGCTGCAAGCAGCAATAACGGGGCCAACTAACGGCAACTAACGCATCAAAGCCAACGAGGAAAATACGCCATAGCTACAGTGGAGCTATGCATGTGAGCATCTATGTCGCCTGACCAGGTGAATCAGGTCAAATTCATGCAACAGTATCATCATCACCATGATCATCATCATCATCATCATTATACAACTGCATTCACATTAAATTCATCTGACAGCGTCAAGTGAGTCAGGTCCTTTTTAGAATCTCATTACATTTATTCTATTTTGGTACATATGTTTTAGGACCTATTTCTCTGCATGTCTACATGCCACATGATCATTCTCCAGGCCTTCCATCTGCCTGGAAGGCCCACCTTTACCATCAAGTCTCAGTGCGGGGATTTCTTGATAATTCAGCTATCTATGAAGAACACACAACTTTTGTTTCTCTCTACACCTCACAGTTTCCAGAAGAATGCCCCCCCTACACTTGGTGTAAGTAGGCTATGTAGTCTGTTGGCTACTGCGCTCTCCCAGGATGAAGTGTTTAGGCTAAAGCCTACAACCCTCTCCCTGGTTGAAGTGTGTAAGCTATAGAGTGCAAAAGGTACACTTTACAAACGTGACACTCTTTACCACTCTACCATCCAGTTTGTCACACATGACACATACAATACACATACTGCACTCCTTACTGTTTGGACAACTAATCTTCCCATCAAACCTGTCATAACATTCCCTAGTTTAATCTCATTTGCACCCTTCTCCAACTATCACCTCTCTACCTATGTCACATTTTACACTAAATGCCTCTCACACACTGACTCCTACAAAAGCCAGTTAATTTACAATGGCTCTATACAATATCCAGTCTTAAAGCAGACTTCAAAGATGTACACACACATCAATTCTTTATGAACGCTGATTGCATTTGTGTAACAGAAACATGGCTAACATCTGCCATAGCCACATTTGAGCTATGCATGTGACTATTTCTCTGCATGTCAACATCCCACCTGGTCATTGTCCAGGCCTTCCATCTGCCTGGGAGACCCACCTTTACCATCAAGTATCACTGCAAGGATAGCTTGACAATTCAGCAATCTGTGAACAACACTCACAATTCTTGTTTCTCTCTTAACCTCACAGTTTTCAGAAGAATGCCCCTCTCCTACCCATACATTTGGTGTAAGTAGGCTATGTAATTTAAGGTCTACATTTCCATCCAATTGACCTGAATGACAACTGTCAAACTAACGTGGAGTCCATATACATTCAATTGTAGTGATCTTGATTATTTCAGTTAAACAAGCACATTCTTCATATAAGAAGAGACGGCACATTGGTTTAATTCTAGCAATGAAAATACAATGAAAGTGCAATGGGGGTCCCTTTGCACAACAATGCTTATATAAACATCAAAATGTAATCTGACAGTGTTGTGCCCAATTAGTAAGTTGTAGAGCATGCCATCCGCTACCCATACAAGCATTAGGAACCCCATTTAGCCACGGGGGGCGCTACAGCAATCAATTGCGTTTAAGCCACTTTTAAGAATTTTGGCTTGTTATAGTGCCACCCTTTGGCCTAACTGCTTCATATTTCTTGAGTTACCTCAAGATATGCTCTGGTACTACTATATCTGTTTTAGGAAATACCATCCAAGCGGTTAGGCCTTAACAGGAAATGAGCTCTCTAGCGCCCCCATTCAGTTTGATCTGGCCAGTAATGGAGGCTTTGCCTCAGGCTGACATTGTTGATATGAACACAAGGTTTTGTGGTGTTCCATCTATTCCATCAGAAGTAATATGCCTTTTTGTGAAAAGCCACACCCTCTGCAATATTCAATTGCTCATAGTGGCTCTTTTCATCAAGTTTTCTAAATTATGCCGAGATGGAACTTTAGATATTCATTGCTAGATTCTACCTACTGTGCTTCATGTAGATTGACAAAACTTTCTAGGAGGAGATAGATTTTAAGTGTTTTTCTAAAATTGCAAAATTGTTGCAAATTAACATAATCTGAAGTTATGGCTCTTTGAGGCAAATTTGTTCAACCTGATGAGACATATATGCCTCCAAAGCGTCATGACTCTAGCTCCAACGGGGCATGAGATATGACCTTTCAAAGTTAGCATTTTAGCCCCTTTTATGTATTTTGGCTTGTTATAGCGCCACCCTGTGGCCAATCAGGCTTTTCTTTCTCGAGTGACCATTAGACATACCCTGGTACCACTGTACCGTGGTTCAAAAAGCTCTGCATGGCGGTTAAGCCTAAACTGAAAATGAGCTCTCTAGCGCCCCCATTTGGTTTGATTCGGCCAATAATGCAGTGGCCGCCTCAGGTTATATCTGCACAGATGTCTACCAAGTGGCGTGGTGTTCTGCACAACCCTTAAGAAAGTATACCCCTTTATGTGAAAAGCCACGCCCCATGCCATTTTCATTGGCTCATAGTTGCTGTTAAATGTAACTTTTTCTACTTTTGCCGAGATGGAATTATAGATATCGGTCCTTAGATTGTGTGTACCCAGTATCATGCAGATTGGTCAAAGTCTCTAGGAGGAGATAGATTTTAAGCGTTTTTCAAAAAATTCAAAATGGCGGAAAATCTATATAACCGGAGGTTATGGGTCCTTGAGGCAAATTTGTTCGTCATGAGGAGAGACATATGTGTGCAAATTGTCATGTCTGTAGGTCAAACGGGGCCTGAGATATGCCTGTTCAAAGTTCGCAACTTCAGTCAGCTGCTATAGCGCCCCCTTTTGGCCAATCGATTTGAGACTTGCTCCACTGCTGCGGGGCCTAAGCCTCTATGACTCTGCCGATTTTTGTAAAAAGCGACCAGTCGGTTATAGGGCCTGCCATAGACTCCCATGGCGGAATAATAATAATAATAATAATAATACTTACAATAACAATAGGGTCTTCGCCCCTTTGGGGCTTGGCCCCTAAATATAGCTGCAAGCAGCAATAACGGGGCCAAGCACAATGAACGCATCAAAGCCAACGAGGAAAACACGCCATAGCTACATTGGAGCTATGCATGTGAGCATCTATGTCGCCTGACCAGGAGAATCAGGTCAAATTCATGCAACAGTATCATCATCACCATGATCACCATGATCATCATCATCATCATTATACAACTGCATTCACATTTAATTCACCTGACAGCGTCAAGTGAGAGTCAGGTCATTTTTAGAATCTCATTACATTCATTCTATTTTGGTACATATGTTTTAGAACCTATTTCTCTGCATGTCTACATGCCACATGATCGTTCTCCAGGCCTTCCATCTGCCTGGAAGGCCCACCTCTACCATCAAGTCTCAGTGCGGGGATTTCTTGATAATTCAGCTACCTATGAAGAACACTCACAACTTTTGTTTCTCTACACCTCACAGTTTCCAGAAGAATGCCCCCCCTACACTTGGTGTAAGTAGGCTATGTAGTCTGTGGGCTACTGTCCTCTCCCAGGATGAAGTGTTTAGATTAAAGGCTAAAACCCTCTCCCTGGTTGAAGTGTGAAGCTATATACTGCAAAAGGTACACTATCCAAACTTGATACTCTTTACCACTCTACCATCCAGTTTGTCACCCATGCCACATACAATACACACCACTGCACTCGTTACTCTTTGGACAACTAACCTTCCCATCAAACCTGTCATAACATTCCCTAGTTTAATTTCATTTGCACCCTTCTCCAACTATTACCTCTCTACCTATGTCACTTTTTACACTAAATGCCTCTCACACACTGACTCCCACAAAAGCCAGTTCATTTACAATGGCTCTACACAATATCCAGAGTCTTAAAGCACACTTTAAAGATGTACACACACATCAATTCTTTATGAATGCTGATTGCATTTGTGTAACAGAAACATGGCTAACATCTGCCATAGCCACATTTGAGCTATGCATGTGCCTGTCTGTGTTGCCTGACTAGGTACATCAGGTTAAATTCATGCAACATCATCATCATACAACCACAATCACATTTAATTCATCTGATGATGTCAAGTGAGTGTCAGGTCCTTTTAAGCATCTTAGTACATTTCTTCTATTTTGGGACATATTTCTAGGACCTATTTCTCTGCATCTCTACATCCCACATGGTCATTCTCCCGGCCTTCCATCTGCCTGGGAGACCCACCTTAACAATCAAGTATTACTGCAGGGATAGCTTGACAATTCAGTAATCTGTGAAGAACAATCACCATTCTTGTTTCTCTCTTAACCTCACAGTTTTCAAAAGAATGCCCCTCTCCCACCCATACATTTGGTGTAAGTAGGCTATGTAATCTAAGGTCTACTGCGATGTCCCTGGATGAAGCATGTATTCTATAGACCATTCCCTTTCCCTAGATGAAATGTGTATGGTAAAGACTACTCCACTCTCCCTAGGCTAATAGTTACTACCCTCTCCCGGGATGAAATGGGAAGAATGGAACTACCCTACAGCATCTAGAAGATTCAAAAACAATCAATAATCTACCCTCTCCCTGGGTATAATTCTGTAGTCTAATTGGCTACTCTCCCTTTTCCTGTGAAGTATGTTATTTATAAAATAGCTGATAATAGTGTTTCTGGGAGATTGGAATTGTGTCAATTACCTAAGATTTGCACTTAATGTGTTGCAGTAAACCTAGCCTACAAGGCTACTAATGACATGTCTGTAATGTTTAAGAAGTCTCACAGTTAAAGTAAGGTAATGTCCATCCAATTGACCTGAATGACTACTGTCAAACTAAAGTGGAGTCCATATGCATTAAATTGTAGTGATTTTGATTATTTCAGTTAAACAAGCACATTCTTCATATAAGAAGAGACGACACATTGGTTTAATTCTAGCAATGAAAATACAATGAAAGTGCAATGGCGGTCCCTTTGCACAACAATGCTTATATAAAAATCAAAATGTAATCTGACAGTGTTGTGCCCAATTAGTAAGTTGTAGAGCATGCCATCAGCTACCCATACAAGCATTATGAACCCCATTTAGCCACGGGGGGCGCTACAGCATTCAATTGCGTTTAAGCCACTTTTAAGAATTTTGCCTCGTTATAGCGCCACCCTTTGGCCTAACTGCTTCATATTTCTTCAGTTACCTCAAGATAAGCTCTGTTACTACTATATCTGTTTTCGGAAATACCATCCAAGCGGTTAGGCCTGAACAGGAAATGAGCTCTCTAGCGCCCCCATTCAGTTAAATCTGGCCAGTAATGGAGGCTTTTATCTCGGGCTGACATTGTTGGTATGAACACAAAGTTTTGTGGTGTTCCATGCATTCCTTCAGAAGTTATATGCCTTTTTGTGAAAAGACACACGCTCTGCAATATTCAATTGCTCATAGTGGCTCTTTTCATCAAGTTTTCTAAATTATGTCGAGATGGAACTTTAGATATTCATTGCTAGATTCTATGTACTGTGCTTCATGTAGATTGACAAAACTTCCTAGGAGGAGATAGATTTCAAGTGTTTTTCAAAAAATGCAAAATTGTTGCTAATTAACATAATCCGAAGTTATGGCTCTTTGAGGCAAATTTGTTCACCCTGATGAGACATATATGCCTCCAAAGCTGCATGACTCTAGCTCCAACGGGGCATGACATATGACCATTCAAAGTTTGCATTTTAGGCCCTTTTATGTATTTTGTCTTGTTATAGCGCCACCCTGTGGCCAATCAGGCTCTTCTTTCTCCAGTGACCTTTAGACATACCCTGGTACCACTGTATTGTGGTTCGGAAAGCTCTGCATGGCGGTTAGGCCTAAACTGAAAATGAGCTCTCTAGCGCCCCCATTTGGTTTGATTCAGCTAATAATGCAGTGGCTGCCTCAGTCTATATCTGCACAGATGTCTACCAAGTGGCGTGGTGTTCTGCACAACCCTTAAGAAAGTATACCACTTTATGTGAAAAGCCACGCCTTATGCCATTTTCATTGGCTCATAGTTGCTGTTATATTTAACTTTTTCAACTTTTGCCGAGATGGAATTTTAGATATCGTTCCCTAGATTGTGTGTACCGGATGTCATGCAGATTGTTCAAAGTCTCTAGGAGGAGATAGATTTTAAGCGTTTTTCAAAAAATTCAAAATGGCGGAAAATCTATATAACCGGAAGTTATGGGTCCTTGAGGCAAATTTGTTCATCATGAGGAGAGACATATGTGTGAGAAGTGTCATGTCTGTAGGTCAAACGGGGCCTGAGATATGCCTGTTCAAAGTTTGCAACTTCTGTCGGCTGCTATAGCGCCCCCTTTTGGCCAATCGATGTGAGACTTGCTCCATGGCTTCAGGGCCTAAGCCTCTACGACTCTGCCGATTATTATAAAAAGCGACCAGTCGGTTATAGGGCCTGCCATAGACTTCCATGGCAGATCAATAATAATAATAAATATAGCTGCAAGCAGCAATAACGGGGCCAAGCACAATGAACGCATCAAAGCCAACGGGCAAAACACGCCATAGCTACATTGGAGCTATGCATGTGAGCATCTATGTCACCTGACCAGGTGAATCAGGTCAAATTCATGCAACAGTATCATCATCACCATGATCATCATCATCATTATACAATTGCATTCACATTCAATTCATCTGACAGCGTCAAGTGAGAGTCAGGTCCTTTTTAGAATCTCATTACATTCATTCTATTTTGGTACATATGTTTTAGAACCTTTTTCTCTGCATGTCTACATGCCACATGATCATTCTCCAGGCCTTCCATCTGCCTTGAAGGCCCACCTTTACCATCAAGTCTCAGTGCGGGGATTTCTTGATAATTCAGCTACCTATGAAGAACACTCACAACTTTTGTTTCTCTCTACACCTCACAGTTTCCAGAAGAATGCCCCCCCTACACTTGGTGTAAGTAGGCTATGTAGTCTGTGGGCTACTGTCCTCTCCCAGGATGAAGTGTTTAGATTAAAGGCTAAAACCCTCTCCCTGGTTGAAGTGTGTAAGCTATATACTGCAAAAAGTACACTTTCCAAACTTGATACTCTTTACCACTCTACCATCCAGTTTGTCACCCATGCCACATACAATACACATACTGCACTCGTTACTCTTTGGACAACTAACCTTCCCATCAAACCTGTCATAACATTCCCTAGTTTAATCTCATTTGCACCCTTCTCCAACTATCACCTCTCTACCTATGTCACATTTTACACTAAATGCCTCTCACACACTGACTCCTACAAAAGCCAGTTAATTTACAATGGCTCTATACAATATCCAGTCTTAAAGCAGACTTCAAAGATGTACACACACATCAATTCTTTATGAACGCTGATTGCATTTGTGTAACAGAAACATGGCTAACATCTGCCATAGCCACATTTGAGCTATGCATGTGACTTTTTCTCTGCATGTCAACATCCCACCTGGTCATTGTCCAGGCCTTCCATCTGCCTGGGAGACCCACCTTTACCATCAAGTATCACTGCAAGGATAGCTTGACAATTCAGCAATCTGTGAACAACACTCACAATTCTTGTTTCTCTCTTAACCTCACAGTTTTCAGAAGAATGCCCCTCTCCTACCCATACATTTGGTGTAAGTAGGCTATGTAATTTAAGGTCTACATTTCCATCCAATTGACCTGAATGACAACTGTCAAACTAACGTGGAGTCCATATACATTCAATTGTAGTGATCTTGATTATTTCAGTTAAACAAGCACATTCTTCATATAAGAAGAGACGGCACATTGGTTTAATTCTAGCAATGAAAATACAATGAAAGTGCAATGGGGGTCCCTTTGCACAACAATGCTTATATAAACATCAAAATGTAATCTGACAGTGTTGTGCCCAATTAGTAAGTTGTAGAGCATGCCATCCGCTACCCATACAAGCATTATGAACCCCATTTAGCCACGGGGGGCGCTACAGCAATCAATTGCGTTTAAGCCACTTTTAAGAATTTTGGCTTGTTATAGCGCCACCCTTTGGCCTAACTGCTTCATATTTCTTGAGTTACCTCAAGATATGCTCTGGTACTACTATATCTGTTTTAGGAAATACCATCCAAGCGGTTAGGCCTGAACAGGAAATGAGCTCTCTAGCGCCCCCATTCAGTTTATTCTGGCCAGTAATGGAGGCTTTGCCTCGGGCTGACATTGGTGATATGAACACAACGTTTTGTGGTGTTCCATGCATTCCTTCAGAAGTTGTATGCCTTTTTGTGAAAAGCCACACCCTCTGCAATATTCAATTGCTCATATTGGCTCTTTTCATCAAGTTTTCTAAATTATGCTGAGATGGAACTTTAGATATTCATTGCTTAATTATATATACTGTGCTTCATGTAGATTGACAAAACTTCCTAGGAGGAGATAGATTTTAAGTGTTTTTCAAAAAATGCACAATTGTTGCAAATTAACATAATTTGCAGTTCTGGCTCCTTGAGGCAAATTTGTTCAACCTGATGAGACATATATGCCTTTAAAGCTTCCAAGAATCTAGCTCCAACAGGGCATGAGATATGAACGTTCAAAGTTTGCATTTTAGCCCCTTTTATGTATTTTGGCTTATTATAGCACCACCATGTGGCCAATCAGGCTCTTCTTTCTCCAGTCACCATTAGACATACCGTGGTACCACTGTACTGTTTTTCGGAAAACTCTGCATGGCGGTTAGGCCTAAAATGAAAATGAGCTCTCTAGCGCCCCCATTTGGTTTTATTGGGCCAATAATGCAGTGGCCGCCTCAGGTTATATCTGCAGAGATGTCTACAAAGTGGCATGGTGTTCTGCACAACCCTTAAGAAATGATACCCCTTTATGTGAAAAGCCACGCCCTCTGCAAATTTCATTGGCTCATAGTTGCTGTTATCTTTAACTTTTTCAACTTTTGCCAAGATGGAATTTTAGATATTGTTCCATAGATTGTGTGTACCGGATGTCATGCAGATTGGTCAAAGTCTCTAGGAGGAGATAGATTTTAAGCGTTTTTCAAAAAATTCAAAATGGCGGAAAATCTATATAACCGGAAGTTATGGGTCCTTGAGGCAAATTTGTTCGTCATGAGGATAGACATATGTGTGCAAATTGTCATGTCTGTAGGTCAAACGGGGCCTGAGATATGCCAGTTCAAAGTTCGCAACTTCAGTCGGCTGCTATAGCGCCACCTTTTGGCCAATCCATGTGAGACTTGCTCCATGGCTTCAGGGCCTAAGCCTCTACGACTCTGCCGCTTTTTGTAAAAAGCGACCAGTCGGTTATAGGGCCTGCCATAGACTCCCATGGCAGATAAATAATAATAATAATAATAATACCATCAATTACAATAGGGGCTTCGCCCCCTTCGGGGCTTGGCCCCTAAATAGCTGCAAGCAGCAATAACGGGGCCAAGCGCAACTAACGCATCAAAGCCAACGAGGAAAACACGCCATAGCTACATTGGAGCTATGCATGTGAGCATCTATGTCGCCTGACCAGGTGAATCAGGTCAAATTCATGCAACAGTATCATCATCACCATGATCATCATCATCATCATTATACAACTGCATTCACAATCAATTAATCTGACAGCGTCAAGTGAGAGTCGGGTCCTTTTTTGAATCTCATTACATTTATTCTATTTTGGGACATATTTTAGGACCTATTTCTCTGCATGTCTACATGCCACATGATCATTCTCCAGGCCTTCCATCTGCCTGGGAGACCCACCTTTAGCATCAAGTCTCAGTGTGGGGATTGCTTGATAATTCATCTATCTGTGAACAACTCACAACTCTTGTTTCTCTCTAAACCTCACAGTTCTCAGAAGAATCCCCCCCCCCTTCACTTGGTGTAAGTAGGCTATGTAGTGTGTGGGCTACTATGCTCTCCCAGGATGAAGTGTTTAGATTAAAGGCTAAAACCCTCTCCCTGGTTGAAGTGTGTAAGGTATATACTGCAAAAGGTACACTTTCCAAACTTGATACTCTTTACCACTCTACCATCCAGTTTGTCACCCATGCCACATACAATACACACCACTGCACTTGTTACTCTTTGGACAACTAACCTTCATACCTGTCATAACATTCCCTAGTTTAATCTCATTTGCACCATTCTCCAACTATCACCTCTCTACCTATGTCACTTTTTACACTAAATGCCTCTCACACACTGACTCCCACAAAAGCCAGTTCATTTACAATGGCTCTACACAATATCCAGAGTCTTGAAGCACACTTTAAAGATGTACACACACATCAATTCTTTATGAATGCTGATTGCATTTGTGTAACAGAAACATGGCTAACATCTGCCATAGCCACATTTGAGCTATGCATGTGACTGTCTGTGTTGCCTGACTAGGTACATCAGGTTAAATTCATGCAACATCATCATCATACAACCACAATCACATTTAATTAATCTGATGATGTCAAGTGAGTGTCAGGTCCTTTTAAGCATCTTAGTACATTTCTTCTATTTTGGGACACATTTTTAGGACCTATTTCTCTGCATGTGTACATCCCACATGGTCATTCTCCCGGCCTTCCATCTGCCTGGGAGACCCACCTTAACAATCAAGTATTACTGCAGGGATAGCTTGACAATTCAGTAATCTGTGAACAACAATCACAATTCTTGTTTCTCTCTTAACCTCACAGTTTTCAGAAGAATGCCCCTCTCCCACCCATACATTTGGTGTAAGTAGGCTATGTAATCTAAGGTCTACTGCGATGTCCCTGGATGAAGCATGTATGCTATAGACCATTCCCTTTCCCTAGATGAAATGTGTATGGTAAAGACTACTCCACTCTCCCTAGGCTAATAGTTACTACCCTCTCCCTGGATGAAATGGGAAGAATGGAACTACCCTACAGCATCTAGAAGATTCAAAAACAATCAATAATCTACCCTCTCCCTGGGTATAATTCTGTAGTCTATTGCCTACTCTCCCTTTTCCTGTGAAGTATGTTATATATAAAATAGCTGATAATAGTGTTTCTGGGAGATTGGAATTGTGTCAATTACCTAAGATTTGCTCTTAACGTGTTGCAGTAAACCTAGCCTACAAGGCTACTAATGACATGTCTGTAATGTTTAAGAAGTCTCACAGTTAAAGTAAGGTAATGTCCATCCAATTGACCTGAATGACTACTGTCAAACTAAAGTGGAGTCTATATGCATTCAATTGTAGTGATCTTTATGATTTCAGTTAAACAAGCACATTCTTCATAGAAGAAGAAACGACACTGCTTTAATTCTAGCAATGAAAATACAATGAAAGTGCAATGGGATTCCCTTTGCACAACAATGCTTATATAAACATCAAAATGTAATCTGACAGTGTTGTGCCCAACTAGTTAGTTGTAGAGCATGCCATCAGCTACCCATACAAGCATTATGAACCCCATTTAGCCACGGGGGGCGCTACAGCAATCAATTGCGTTTAAGCCACTTTTAAGAATTTTGGCTTGTTATAGCGCCACCCTTTGGCCTAACTGCTTCATATTTCTTCAGTTACCTCAAGATATGCTCTGGTACTACTATATCTGTTTTCGGAAATACCATCCAAGCGGTTAGGCCTAAACAGGAAATGAGCTCTCTAGCGCCCCCATTCAGTTTATTCTGGCCAGTGATGGAGGCTTTGCCTTGGGCTGACATTGTTGACATGAACACAACGTTTTGTGGTATTCCATGCATTCCATCAGAAGTTATGTGCCTTTTTGTGAAAAGCCACACCCTCTGCAATATTCAATTGCTCATAGTGGCTCTTTTCATCAAGTTTTCTAAATTATGCCGAGATGGAACTTTAGATATTCATTGCTAGATTCTACCTACTGTGCTTCATGTAGATTGACAAAACTTTCTAGGAGGAGATAGATTTTAAGTGTTTTTCTAAAATTGCAAAATTGTTGCAAATTAACATAATCTGAAGTTATGGCTCTTTGAGGCAAATTTGTTCAACCTGATGAGACATATATGCCTCCAAAGCGTCATGACTCTAGCTCCAACGGGGCATGAGATATGACCTTTCAAAGTTAGCATTTTAGCCCCTTTTATGTATTTTGGCTTGTTATAGCGCCACCCTGTGGCCAATCAGGCTCTTCTTTCTCGAGTGACCATTAGACATACCCTGGTACCACTGTACCGTGGTTCGGAAAGCTCTGCATGGCGGTTAGGCCTAAACTGAAAATGAGCTCTCTAGCGCCCCCATTTGGTTTGATTCGGCCAATAATGCAGTGGCCGCCTCAGGTTATATCTGCACAGATGTCTACCAAGTGGCGTGGTGTTCTGCACAACCCTTAAGAAAGTATACCCCTTTATGTGAAAAGCCACGCCCCATGCCATTTTCATTGGCTCATAGTTGCTGTTAAATGTAACTTTTTCTACTTTTGCCGAGATGGAATTATAGATATCGGTCCTTAGATTGTGTGTACCCAGTATCATGCAGATTGGTCTAAGTCTCTAGGAGGAGATAGATTTTAAGCGTTTTTCAAAAAATTCAAAATGGCGGAAAATCTATATAACCGGAAGTTATGGGTCCTTGAGGCAAATTTGTTCGTCATGAGGAGAGACATATGTGTGCAAATTGTCATGTCTGTAGGTCAAACGGGGCCTGAGATATGCCTGTTCAAAGTTCGCAACTTCAGTCAGCTGCTATAGCGCCCCCTTTTGGCCAATCGATGTGAGACTTGCTCCACTGCTGCAGGGCCTAAGCCTCTATGACTCTGCCAAGTTTTCGTAAAAAGCGACCAGTCGGTTATAGGGCCTGCCATAGACTCCCATGGCGGAATAATAATAATACTTACAATAACAATAGGGTCTTCGCCCCTTTGGGGCTTGGCCCCTAAATATAGCTGCAAGCAGCAATGAACGGGGCCAAGCCATTAAGCATCAAAGCCAACAAGCGAAACAAACCATAGCCACATTGAGCTACCATTGAGCTAGCACTAGCCATTGATATCTATGAAAATACGATGAAAGCGCAATGGGGGTGTTGTTGTACAAAAATGCTTAAATTGACATCAAAAATAATCTGACAATTTCGCATCCAATGAGGGAGTTGTAGAGCAGGACATGGTCTACCCATACAAGCAGGATGAACTCCATCTGACCACAGGGGGCGCTACAGCAATAGATTGCGTTTTAGCAACTGTTAAGAATTTTGGCTTGTTATAGCGCCACCCTGTGGCCGATTTGCTTCATCTTTCTCCAGTGGCCATTAGGAGTGCTCTGCTGCCACTGGACCCGGTTTCGGAAAAATCAGCATAGTGGTCATGCCTTAACGGGAAATGAGCTCTCTAGCGCCCCCCTTTGAATTGATCGGGCCAATAATGCAAAGCAAACCTCTGGATGTATCTAGGGACATGTCTATACGTTTTTGTGTTATTCTTTACAAGCCTTCAATAATGATAACCCTTTATTTGAAAAGCCACACCCTCTGCAATGTTCATTGGCTCATAGTTTCTGTTTTATTCAACTTTTCCAAAATGTGCCGAGATGGAACTTTAGATATTGGTCCCTAGATTCTTTGTACCGAGTGCCATCTGAATCGGTGAAACTTTCTAGGAGGAGATAGATTTTAAGCGCTTTTCAAAAAATGCTAAATAGCCAAAAATTTACATAACCGGAAGTAATGCAACCCCGGGGTGCATTTGTTCCTTGTGAGGAGAGGAATGTGTGTGCGAAGTGTCACCACTGTAGGTCAAACGGGGCATGAGATATGCCTGTTCAAAGTTTTCAAATTCAATCGATTGCTATGGCGCCCCCCTTTGGCCGATCCATGTATATTCCGGTCCAGGGCATCTTGGCATGACCCTCTACTACTATGCACATTTTCGTAAAAAGCGACCAGTCGGTTTAGGTTTTAAAGTCATTTCAAATGATTAGCTTTTCAATTACAAGCTTTAATATAGCTGCAAGCAGCAATGAACGGGGCCAAGCCATTAAGCATCAAAGCCAACAAGCGAAACAAACCATAGCCACATTGAGCTACCATTGAGCTAGCACTAGCCATTGATATCTATGAAAATACGATGAAAGCGCAATGGGGGTGTTGTTGTACAAAAATGCTTATATTGACATCAAAAATAATCTGACAATTTCGCATCCAATGAGGGAGTTGTAGAGCAGGACATGGTCTACCCATACAAGCAGGATGAACTCCATCTGACCACAGGGGGCGCTACAGCAATAGATTGCGTTTTAGCAACTGTTAAGAATTTTGGCTTGTTATAGCGCCACCCTGTGGCCGATTTGCTTCATCTTTCTCCAGTGGCCATTAGGCGTGCTCTGCTGCCACTGGACCCGGTTCCGGAAAAATCAGCATAGTGGTCATGCCTTAACCGGAAATGAGCTCTCTAGCGCCCCCCTTTGAATTGATCGGGCCAATAATGCAAAGCAAACCTCTGGATGTATATAGGGACATGTCTATACGTTTTTGTGTTATTCTTTACAAGCCTTCAATAATGATAACCCTTTATTTGAAAAGCCACACCCTCTGCAATGTTCATTGGCTCATAGTTTCTGTTTTATTCAACTTTTCCAAAATGTGCCGAGATGGAACTTTAGATATTGGTCCCTAGATTCTTTGTACTGAGTGCCATCTGAATCGGTGAAACTTTCTAGGAGGAGATAGATTTTAAGCGCTTTTCAAAAAATGCTAAATAGCCAAAAATTTACATAACCGGAAGTAATGCAACCCCGGGGTGCATTTGTTCCTTGTGAGGAGAGAAATGTGTGTGCGAAGTGTCACCACTGTAGGTCAAACGGGGCATGAGATATGCCTGTTCAAAGTTTTCAAATTCAATCGATTGCTATGGCGCCCCCCTTTGGCCGATCCATGTATATTCCGGTCCAGGGCATCTTGGCATGACCCTCTACTACTATGCACATTTTCGTAAAAAGAGACCAGTCGGTTTAGGTTTTAAAGTCATTTCAAATGATTAGCTTTTCAATTACAAGCTTTAATATAGCTGCAAGCAGCAATAACGGGGCCAAGCACAATGGACGCAAGAAAGACAACAAGGGAAACGTGGCATTGGAACCATGCATATGAGTGTCTGTGTCACCTGACCAGGTAAATCAGGTTAAATTCATGCAACAAAAATATGATCATGCAAGTGCAATGACATTCAATTCATCTGACGGCATCAAGTGAGTGTTAGGTCCTTTTTTGCATCTCATTATATTCATTGTAATTTGGGAGCTATCTACATTTTAGGACCTTTTTCTCTGCATGTCTACATGCCACGTGATCATTCTCCAGGCCTTCCATTTGCATGTGAGTATCTATATATGTCGCCTGACCAGATGAATCAGTGCAATCACATTGAATTCATGGCATCAAGTGAGTGTGAGGTTTATTTTTTGCATGTCATTACATTGATTGTATTTTGGTACATATGTTTTAGAACCTATTTCTCTGCATGTCTACATGCCACATGTTCGTTCTCCAGGCCTTCCATCTGCCTGGAAGGCCCACCTTTACCATCAAGTCTCAGTGCGGGGATTTCTTGATAATTCAGCTACCTATGAAGAACACTCACAACTTTTGTTTCTCTCTACACCTCACAGTTTCCAGAAGAATGGCCCCCCTACACTTGGTGTAAGTAGGCTATGTAGTCTGTGGGCTACTGTCCTCTCCCAGGATGAAGTGTTTAGATTGAAGGCTAAAACCCTCTCCCTGGTTGAAGTGTGTAAGCTATATACTGCAAAAGGTACACTATCCAAACTTGATACTCTTTACCACTCTACCATCCAGTTTGTCACCCATGCCACATATAATACACACCACTGCACTCGTTACTCTTTGGACAACTAACCTTCCCATCAAACCTGTCATAACATTCCCTAGTTTAATCTCATTTGGACCCTTCTCCAACTATCACCTCTCTACCTATGTCACATGTTACACTAAATGCCTCTCACACACTGACTCCTACAAAAGCCAGTTCATTTACAATGGCTCTACACAATATCCAGTCTTAAAGCAGACTTTAAAGATGTACACACACATCAATTCTTTATGAACGCTGATTGCATTTGTGTAACAGAAACATGGCTAACATCTGCCATAGCCACATTTGAGCTATGCATGTGACTATTTCTCTGCATGTCAACCTCCCACCTGGTCATTGTCCAGGCCTTACATCTGCCTGGGAGTCCCACCTTTACCATCAAGTATCACTGCAAGGATAGCTTGACAATTCAGCAATCTGTGAACAACACTCACAATTCTTGTTTCTCTCTTAACCTCACAGTTTTCAGAAGAATGCCCCTCTCCTACCCATACATTTGGTGTAAGTAGGCTATGTAATTTAAGGTCTACATTTCCATCCAATTGACCTGAATGACTACTGTCAAACTAAAGTGGAGTCCATATGCATTCAATTGTAGTGATCTTGATTATTTCAGTTAAACAAGCACATTCTTCATATAAGAAGAGACGACACATTGGTTTAATTCTAGCAATGAAAATACAATGAAAGTGCAATGGGGGTCCCTTTGCACAACAATGCTTATATAAACATCAAAATGTAATCTGACAGTGTTGTGCCCAATTAGTAAGTTGTAGAGCATGCCATCAGCTACGCATACAAGCATTATGAACCCCATTTAGCCACGGGGGGCGCTACAGCAATCAATTGCATTTAAGCCACTTTTAAGAATTTCGGCTCATTATAGCGCCACTCTTTGGCCTAACTGCTTCATATTTCTTCAGTTCACTCAAGATATGCTCTGGTACTACTATATCTGTTTTGAAAAATACCATCCAAGCGGTTAGGCCTAAACAGGAAATGAGCTCTCTAGCGCCCCCATACAGTTTATTCTGGCCAGTAACGGAGGCTTTGCCTCGGGCAGACATTGTTGATATGAACACAAGGTTTTGTGGTGTTCCATGCATTCCTTCAGAAGTTGTATGCCTTTTTGTGAAAAGCCACACCCTCTGCAATATTCAATTGCTCACAGTGGCTATTTTCATCAAGTTTTCTTAATTATGCCGAGATGGAACTTTAGATATTCATTGCTAGATTATATATACTGTGCTTCATGTAGATTGACAAAACTTCCTATGAGGAGATAGATTTTAAGTGTTTTTCAAAAAATGCAAGATTGTTGCAAATTAACATAATCTGAAGTTATGGCTCCTTGAGGCAAATTTGTTCAACCTGATGAGTCATATATGCCTCCAAAGCGTCATGACTCTAGCTCCAACGGGGCATGAGATATGACCTTTCAAAGTTAGCATTTTAGCCCCTTTTATGTATTTTGTCTTGTTATAGCGCCACCCTGTGGCCAATCAGGCTCTTCTTTCTCCAGTGACCATGAGACATACCCTGGTACCACTGTACCGTGGTTCGGAAAGCTCTGCATGGCGGTTAGGCCTAAACTAAAAATGAGCTCTCTAGCGCCCCCATTTGGTTTAATTGGGCCAATAATGCAGTGGCCGCCTCACGTTATATCTGCACAGATGTGTACCAAGTGGCGTGGTGTTCTGCACAACCCTTAAGAAAGTATACCACTTTATGTGAAAAGCCACGCCCTATGCCATTTTCATTGGCTCATAGTTGCTGCAGAATGTAACTTTTTAAACTTTTGCCGAGATGGAATTTTAGATATCGTTCCCTAGATTGTGTGTAAAGGATTTCATGCAGATTGGTCAAAGTCTCTAGGAGGAGATAGATTTTAAGCGTTTTTCAAAAAATTCAAGATGGCGGAAAATCTATATAACCGGAAGTTATGGGTCCTTGAGGCAAATTTGTTCATCATGAGGAGAGACATATGTGTGCAAAGTGTCATGTCTGTAGGTCAAACGGGGCCTGAGATATGCCTGTTCAAAGTTCGCAACTTCAGTCGGCTGCTATAGCGCCCCCTTTTGGCCAATCAATTTGAGACTTGCTCCATGGCTTCGGGCCATAAGCCTCTACCATCTTGCAAAGTGTCGTAAAAAGTTACCAATCGGCTATAGGGCCTGGCATAGGCTCCCATGGCGGAAAAAGAATAATAATAAATATAGCTGCAAGCAGCAATAACGGGGCCAAGCACAATGAACGCATCAAAGCCAACGAGGAAAACACGCCATAGCTACATTGGAGCTATGCATGTGAGCATCTATGTCGCCTGACCAGGAGAATCAGGTCAAATTCATGCAACAGTATCATCATCACCATGATCACCATGATCATCATCATCATCATCATTATACAACTGCATTCACATTCAATTCATCTGACAGCGTCAAGTGAGAGTAAGGTCCTTTTTAGAATCTCATTACATTCATTCTATTTTGGTACATATTTTTTAGAACCTATTTCTCTGCATGTCTACATGCCACATGATCATTCTCCAGGCCTTCCATCTGCCTGGAAGGCCCACCTTTACCATCAAGTCTCAGTGCGGGGATTTCTTGATAATTCAGCTATCTATGAAGAACACAACTTTTGTTTATCTCTACACCTCACAGTTTCCAGAAGAATGCCCCCCCTACACTTGGTGTAAGTAGGCTATGTAGTCTGAGGGCTACTGTGCTCTCCAAGGATGAAGTGTTTAGGCTAAAGCCTACAACCCTCTCCCTGGTTGAAGTGTGAAAGCTATAGAGTGCAAAAGGTACACTTTCCAAACGTGACACTCTTTACCACTCTACCATCCAGTTTGTCACACATGACACATACAATACACAACACTGCACTCCTTACTGTTTGGACAACTAACCTTCCCATCAAACCTGTCATAACATTCCCTAGTTTATTCTCATTTGCACCCTTCTCCAACTATCACCTCTCTACCTATGTCACATGTTACACTAAATGCCTCTCTCACACAGACTGCCACAAAAGCCAGTTCATTTATAATGGCTCTACACAATATCCAGTTTTAAAGCACACTTTAAAGATGTACACACACATCAATTCTTAATGAACGCTGATAGCATTTGTGTAACAGAAACATGGCTAGCATCTACCATAGCCACATTTGAGCTATGCATGTGACTGTCTTTGTCGCCTGACTAGGTACATCAGGATCAATTCATGCAACAGCATCATCATACAACCACAATCACAGTTAATTCAGCTGATGATGTCAAGTGTCAGGTGCTTTTAAGCATCTCAACACATTTCTTCTATTTTGGGACATATTTTTAGGACCTATTTCTCTGCATGTCGACATCCCACCTGGTCATTGTCCAGGCCTTCCATCTGCCTGGGAGGCCCACCTTTACCATCAAGTCTCAGTGCGGGGATTTCTTGATAATTCAGCTATCTATGAAGAACACACAACTTTTGTTTCTCTCTACACCTCACAGTTTCCAGAGGAATGCCCCCCCTACACTTGGTGTAAGTAGGCTATGTAGTCTGTGGGCTACTGCGCTCTCCAAGGATGAAGTGTTTAGGCTAAAGCCTACAACCCTCTCCCTGGTTGAAGTGTGAAAGCTATAGAGTGCAAAAGGTACACTTTCCAAACATGACACTCTTTACCACTCTACCATCCAGTTTGTCACACATGACACATACAATACACAACACTGCACTCCTTACTGTTTGGACAACTTATCTTCCCATCAAACCTGTCATAACATTCCCTAGTTTATTCTCATTTGCACCCTTCTCCAACTATCACCTCTCTACCTATGTCACATGTTACACTAAATGCCTCTCTCACACAGACTCCCACAAAAGCCAGTTCATTTATAATGGCTCTACACAATATCCAGTCTTAAAGCACACTTTAAAGATGTACACACACATCAATTCTTAATGAACGCTGATAGCATTTGTGTAACAGAAACATGGCTAGCATCTACCATAGCCACATTTGAGCTATGCATGTGACTGTCTTTGTCGCCTGACTAGGTACATCAGGTTAAATTCATGCAACAGCATCATCATACAACCACACTCACAGTTAATTCATCTGATGATGTGAAGTGAGTGTCAGGTCCTTTTAAGCATCTCAACACATTTATTCTATTTTGGGACATATTTTTAGGACCTATTTCTCTGCATGTCTACATCCCACCTGTTCATTCTCCAGGCCTTCCATCTGCCTGGAAGACCCACCTTTACCATCAAGTATCACTGCAGGGATAGCTTGACAATTCAGCAATCTGTGAACAACACTCACAATTCTTGTTTCTCTCTTAACCACAGTTTTCAGAAGAATGCCCCTCTCCTACCCATACATTTGGTGTAAGTAGGCTATGTAATTTAAGGTCTACATTTCCATCCAATTGACCTGAATGACAACTGTCAAACTAACGTGGAGTCCATATACATTCAATTGTAGTGATCTTGATTATTTCAGTTAAACAAGCACATTCTTCATATAAGAAGAGACGGCACATTGGTTTAATTCTAGCAATGAAAATACAATGAAAGTGCAATGGGGGTCCCTTTGCACAACAATGCTTATATAAACATCAAAATGTAATCTGACAGTGTTGTGCCCAATTAGTAAGTTGTAGAGCATGCCATCCGCTACCCATACAAGCATTAGGAACCCCATTTAGCCACGGGGGGCGCTACAGCAATCAATTGCGTTTAAGCCACTTTTAAGAATTTTGGCTTGTTATAGCGCCACCCTTTGGCCTAACTGCTTCATATTTCTTGAGTTACCTCAAGATATGCTCTGGTACTACTATATCTGTTTTAGGAAATACCATCCAAGCGGTTAGGCCTTAACAGGAAATGAGCTCTCTAGCGCCCCCATTCAGTTTGATCTGGCCAGTAATGGAGGCTTTGCCTCAGGCTGACATTGTTGATATGAACACAAAGTTTTGTGGTGTTCCATCTATTCCATCAGAAGTGATATGCCTTTTTGTGAAAAGCCACACCCTCTGCAATATTCAATTGCTCATAGTGGCTCTTTTCATCAAGTTTTCTAAATTATGCCGAGATGGAACTTTAGATATTCATTGCTAGATTCTACCTACTGTGCTTCATGTAGATTGACAAAACTTTCTAGGAGGAGATAGATTTGAAGTGTTTTTCTAAAATTGCAAAATTGTTGCAAATTAACATAATCTGAAGTTATGGCTCTTTGAGGCAAATTTGTTCAACCTGATGAGACATATATGCCTCCAAAGCGTCATGACTCTAGCTCCAACGGGGCATGAGATATGACCTTTCAAAGTTAGCATTTTAGCCCCTTTTATGTATTTTGGCTTGTTATAGCGCCACCCTGTGGCCAATCAGGCTCTTCTTTCTCAAGTGACCATTAGACATACCCTGGTACCACTGTACCGTGGGTCGGAAAGCTCTGCATGGCGGTTAGGCCTAAACTGAAAATGAGCTCTCTAGCGCCCCCATTTGTTTTGATTCGGCCAATAATGCAGTGGCCGCCTCAGGTTATATCTGCACAGATGTCTACCAAGTGGCGTGGTGTTCTGCACAACCCTTAAGAAAGTATACCCCTTTATGTGAAAAGCCACGCCCCATGCCATTTTCATTGGCTCATAGTTGCTGTTAAATGTAACTTTTTCTACTTTTGCCGAGATGGAATTATAGATATCGGTCCTTAGATTGTGTGTACCCAGTATCATGCAGATTGGTCAAAGTCTCTAGGAGGAGATAGATTTTAAGCGTTTTTCAAAAAATTCAAAATGGCGGAAAATCTATATAACCGGAAGTTATGGGTCCTTGAGGCAAATTTGTTCATCCTGAGGAGAGACATATGTGTGCAAAGTGTCATGTCTGTAGGTCAAATGGGGCCTGAGATATGCCTGTTCAAAGTTCGCAACTTCAGTCGGCTGCTATAGCGCCCCCTTTTGGCCAATCAATGTGAGACTTGCTCCACTGCTGCGGGGCCTAAGCCTCTATGACTCTGCCTATTTTTCGTAAAAAGCGACCAGTCGGTTATAGGGCCTTGCATAGACTCCCATGGCGGAATAATAATACCATCAATTACAATAGGGGCTTCGCCCCCTTCGGGGCTTGGCCCCTAAATATAGCTGCAAGCAGCAATGAACGGGGCCAAGCCATTAAGCATCAAAGCCAACAAGCGAAACAAACCATAGCCACATTGAGCTACCATTGAGCTACCACTAGCCATTGATATCTATGAAAATACGATGAAAGCGCAATGGGGGTGTTGTTGTACAAAAATGCTTATATTGACATCAAAATTTAATCTGACAATTTCGCATCCAATGAGGGAGTTGTAGAGCAGGACATGGTCTACCCATAGAAGCAGGATGAACTCCATCTGACCACAGGGGGCGCTACAGCAATAGATTGCGTTTTAGCAACTGTTAAGAATTTTGGCTTGTTATAGCGCCACCCTGTGGCCGATTTGCTTCATCTTTCTCCAGTGGCCATTAGGAGTGCTCTGCTGCCACTGGACCCGGTTTCGGAAAAATCAGCATAGTGGTCATGCCTTAACCGGAAATGAGCTCTCTAGCGCCCCCCTTTGAATTGATCGGGCCAATAATGCAAAGCAAACCTCTGGATGTATATAGGGACATGTCTATACGTTTTTGTGTTATTCTTTACAAGCCTCCAATAATGATAACCCTTTATTTGAAAAGCCACACCCTCTGCAATGTTCATTGGCTCATAGTTTCTGTTTTATTCAACTTTTCCAAAATGTGCCGAGATGGAACTTTAGATATTGGTCCCTAGATTATTTGTACCGAGTGCCATCTGAATCGGTGAAACTTTCTAGGAGGAGATAGATTTTAAGCGCTTTTCAAAAAATGCTACATAGCCAAAAATCTACATAACCGGAAGTAATGCAACCCCGGGGTGCATTTGTTCATTGTGAGGAGAGGAATATGTGTGCAAAGTGTCACCACTGTAGGTCAAACGGGGCATGAGATATGCATGTTCAAAGTTTTCAAATTCAATCGATTGCTATGGCGCCCCCCTTTGGCCGATCCATGTATATTCCGGTCCAGGGCATCTTGGCATGACCCGCTACTACTATGCACATTTTCGTAAAAAGCGACCAGTCGGTTTAGGTTTTAAAGTAATTTCAAATGATTAGCTTTTCAAATACAAGCTTTAATATAGCTGCAAGCAGCAATAACGGGGCCAAGCACAATGGATGCAAGAAAGACAACAAGGGAAACGTGGCATTGGAACCATGCATATGAGTGTCTGTGTCACCTGACCAGGTAAATCAGGTTAAATTCATGCAAGAAAAATATGATCATGCAAGTGCAATGACATTCAATTCATCTGACGGCATCAAGTGAGTGTCAGGTCCTTTATTGCATCTCATTATATTCATTGTAATTTGGGAGTTATCTACATTTTAGGACCTTTTTCTCTTTAGTCTACATGCCACGTGATCATTCTCCAGGCTCCATTTGCATGTGAGTATCTATATATGTCGCCTGACCAGATGAATCAGTGCAATCACATTGAATTCATGGCATCAAGTGAGTGTGAGGTATATTTTTTGCATGTCATTACATTGATTGTATTTTGGGACATATTTTTTAGGACGTATTTCTCTGCATATTGACTTGCCACATGGTCATTCACAAGGCCTGGCATTTGCCTGGGATAACCAACTTTACTATCAAGTGTGTGTGGGGATTTATTTATCATTAACCTATGTATGATCAATGCTCACAGGTCTTGTATCTGTATTAACATCATAGTTTTCAGAACAATGCCCCACACCTCACACACACACACACACACACAGACATACACTTGGTGTGTGTAGGCTATGTAGTCTATGGGGTGCTGCAGGCTACTACTCTCTCCCTGGTTGAAGTGGGTAGAATGCAGGCTACAACTATGTCCATGGGTGGATTGTGTGGGCTAATAGGCCTTTTCATATGTCCCAGATGTCTGGCGTTCTGTTTAAGTAATCAGTATGTCATTGTATATGACAAGAATACATGTAGTAATCAATATTGTATGTTGAATGCGTCTTACAAAGCTTCTTCATGTGAAATAATTTAATTATGTAATTTCTTTAAGGAATCATCTTAAAATGTCTTAAAGAGTGTAATGACCAGTTTTTACCAGCAGGTGGGGTGGCGCTCCTGGAAATATAATGATAGAGAGCTGCTGGTGAGATAGACATTAGGTTACTGCTGAATGTTAGTCAATGTATCTTGATATGCCTTGCGTCGATGCAGGCTAATATGATGTATTTTTTGATGAAGTTGTTAATGTTGACATCATGCATCAAGATTGTGGAAGCACGTGACTTGTTGACACGTAGGCTAGTCTACTAGATTAACTTTTGATCCAGTGCAATATGTGTCTCTGTCCTACATGACAGTCTTCTGTTATTCTATTGTTGCATGTGCTGATGTATGAAGAATGCTCACAGCTCTTGTTTGTCTCTTAACATCATAGTTTTCAGAACAGTGCCCCACCCCTCACACATACAGACACACACACATACACTTGGTGTGTGTAGGCTATGTAGTCTATGGGGTGCTGCAGTTTCCCTGGATGAAGTGTTTAGGCTAAAGGCTACTACTGTCTCCCTGGTTGAAGTGGGTAGAATGCAGCCTACAACTATGTCCATGGGTGGATTGTGTAGGCTAATAGGCCTTTTCATATGTCCCAGATGTCTGGTGTTCTGTTTAAGTAATCAGTATGTCATTGTATATGACAAGAATACATGTAGTAATCAATAATGTATGTTGAATGCGTATTTCATGCTTTTTCATGTGAAATAATTTCATTATGTAATTTTTTTAAGGAATCATCTTAAAATCTCTTAAAGAGTGTAATGACCAGTTTTTACCAGCAGGTGGGGTGGCGTTCCTGGAAACATAATGATAGAGAGCTGCTGGTGAAATAAACATTAGGTTACTGCTGAATGTTAGTCAATGTATCTTGATATGCCTTGCGTCGATGCAGGCTAATATGATGTATTTTTTGATGAAGTTGTTAATGTTGACATCATGCATCAAGATTGTGGAAGCAAGTGACTTGTTGACACGTAGGCTAGTCTACTAGACAAACTTTTGATGCAGTGCAATATGTGTCTCTATATGACAGTCTTCTTTTACTCTATTGTCGCGTGTGCTGAGTGAGCTGAGTGTAATATAGCCTGATCAAACTTGTTATCATTTCAAAGTTGTCTTGTGATTATAGGCTACCGATTCACAAAATGAGGTAGATTGTTATTATTATTATTGGTTGTTTTTGGTGGTGAATGTTTTTCATGCAGATATTTTTAAAGGCTAAAGCCTGTGTCATTTCTAACGTGTCTTGATATATATCCGCCCCCAAAATCAGGTAGATGATTATAACAGTAGGTTATTTTTGAGGGTCAGTCCGTTTCATTCCGCTCATAAATGTGGGTTCTAGCAGGGCACTGTTTTGAGTCAGCGTTCAAACATCATGTTGACGTAATTGATCATATGGCAATATATTCTATAGTTATTGACGTTGCTTGTCTGATTTAGCTGTAGCCTACTCGTCATCCGGTTGATAGCACTCACAACACAAATGAACCGTTGTTTATGCTAGGTTATGGAATGTTTCGCATTTGCCCCGCAAACTTCTGAGGGCTGCGCCTGCGGTGATAGATTGATCGTGGGTAGCCTACACTTTACCCCGTGTGTCAAATGTAGCCTATAGGAGATTTGGAGAGCTGTATCATGCGGTTAATCTTGTACCTTCTTTTTCGTCCACTGCGACAGGAAGGTCTATATACATCTCAAGAGCATATAGGCCATGAATGCTAGTCGTGAGGCGGCCATGGCGTTGGAGCAGTAATATTGCAGGGTTGGCTGTGTATGATATGTATGGTAGCCTATGTATGATGAAGTGATAGGATGACGTTTTTCGATAGTAGCCTGAAATCCCAGATTCTCATCATGCTATGTTTTCACCATATCCATAATCGACAATATGCTATGATATATGTTGTAAAAAAGGACACTATGTAATAAATATCTGTTTTTCATTCTACGACATTGTTTCTGTAGGTTATAGGCACAATCTTTGTATAATAAAGGCCTATAATTGAAGTCCTGGGTGTTTAATCTAAATGTGATGAAGGTAAAACAAGAGAATGTAACTTAACTTTTGTATCCTGTCTTCCTTGACATGCTAGACTAGCAGGCACCAGGCCAGAGTACCTGTACTTTGCATATGTATTGATGAATGTGTATTGGACTTAGACTTGAGACACTAGGGCTCAGACTGGGAACGCGGTCTAGAGGCTAGGATTGTATTGCACGTTCATGGTGATTGTATTGCACATTCATGGTGTAGGCTACTGTAGACTCTACTGTCAGTATTGTAGACTCTATTTGTCAGGAGATAATCTGAGGCACCAAATTAAAAGGAAAAAATGAGTCATGGAAAAAAAATTAGATGTTCCCTAACTCTAACCCTATATTTATTATATGTCTACAGCCCAGGGCTGTAGAATTGGGGCAGTTTAGTAATCCGTGTATGGTTCGTTCTTTGGTTTTTCTGTTTCAAAACGAAATTGGAAAAACCAAAAAACGAGTGAATTTTCGTTTTTCCGTTTTGGTTTTAAAACGAAAAAAGAGAAAAACCAAACCGAGAAAAACCGAGATGATTTGGTTTGGTTTTTCAAAACGGAAAAACGAAAAATCAGAAAAACAAACGCTGTGTGGTTTGTTTTGGTTTGCGTTCGGTGTACGCTCGGCGCATACACCGGCTGCTGCCGAGTGGGCGTCATCTGCCTGTCATCCATGGACTGACTATGAAACGTGCCTAACCCCCGAGTCGCTCTGGCTCCTTCCGACCGTAACACATCTAGAAATCACCAGGGGGGTGGTTATTCTACTTACGGCTCTGGGAACAAAGGGTGCTGTTCCTAAATAAACTAGGTTGATGCACACTTTTGGCTTCTTCGATCAGTCCATTTTGAGGCAGCATTCCAGGGTGCTGAACCGATCGACACATGCGTAGCCTACAGCATTCATAATTGGCTACATTGTTGATGGAAAATACTCTTTTACATTCTAAGTGCCTTATATATATTTCATATATTTACATTTATGAATCACCAGTGACAGGCCTACTTGTGTTCCCCACAAAAGTGCCATTGCGCACGCAGCAGAATGTCTGACTCTGAAAACATCAACTGACGCAAATAATGTCCAATAAATAATGTCCTTAAATAATTAAGCTGTCGGACGGCGGTACACCTGGACCAAGGTAGATTTTGTAGTGCATATTTTTCGGTGTTGTCCACACTGGACCCGCCCGCGAGATGGAACAGGTTTGACCATGATTATTCTGCAACCGTCCCTTATTTGAATGGACATACAGTATAAGATACAGTAGTTCATCCCCATCAAATGTGTTCAACTACCCCCGGATCATTATATACAATAGTCTGCATTAACCAATAGCCCTAGCTGTGCGTAATTGGATGTGATTGCCATTTGGATAGCTGTTGGATAGTCTGTCATCACACACACGAGCAACGGGGAGTTGGTGCATTGGGTATCAGGCCACCACGGTTGACTATGTATTCATACTCTATCATATGGGCCATTTTTGTTGCCTATACATGTTGTTTGTTGTGTCATCTTGAATGTGTCCTTTGCTATTATTTCTAGCCTACCTGTCACATTGTCCCGTGCATCTGTGAGCTGTTGATATTTGGTGGGCATGGCTTCGACTCCTGCTCTCCATGCATATCTCAGCGTTTTCCCCATTATGTTTGTTGGGGTCACGGCATCATGTAATGTTATTTCTTTTTTTTTTCCATTTAATTTATTTTCCGATTTTTTATCAGGGTTATTGGACATTATTTGCGTCAGTTCATGTTTTCAGAGTCAGACATTCTGCTGCGTGCGCAATGGCACTTTTGTGGGGAACACAAGTAGGCCTGTCACTGGTGATTCATAAATGAAAATATATGAAATATATATAAGGCACTTAGAATGTAAAAGAGTATTTTCCATCAACAATGTAGCCAATTATGAATGCTGTAGGCTACGCATGTGTCGATCGGTTCAGCACCCTGGAATGCTGCCTCAAAATGGACTGATCGAAGAAGCCAAAAGTTTGCATCAACCTAGTTTATTTAGGAACAGCACCCTTTGTTCCCAGAGCCGTAGGTAGAATAACCACCCCCCTGGTGATTTCTAGATGTGTTACGGTGGGAAGGAGCCAATATTGCAGGGTTCGCTGTGTATGATATGTATGGTAGCCTATGTATGATGAAGTGATAGGATGACGTTTTTCGATAGTAGCCTGAAATCCCAGATTCTCATCATGCTATGTTTTCACCATATCCATAATCGACAATATGCTATGATATATGTTGTAAAAAAGGACACTATGTAATAAATATCTGTTTTTCATTCTACGACATTGTTTCTGTAGGTTATAGGCACAATCTTTGTATAATAAAGGCCTATAATTGAAGTCCTGGGTGTTTAATCTAAATGTGATGAAGGTAAAACAAGAGAATGTAACTTCACTTTTGTATCCTGTCTTCCTTGACGTGCTAGACTAGCAGGCACCAGGCCAGAGTACCTGTACTTTGCATATGTAGTGATGAATGTGTATTGGACTTAGACTTGAGACACTAGGGCTCAGACTGGGAACGCGGTCTAGAGGCTAGGATTGTATTGCACGTTCATGGTGATTGTATTGCACATTCATGGTGTAGGCTACTGTAGACTCTACTGTCAGTATTGTAGACTCTATTTGTCAGGAGATAATCTGAGGCACCAAATTAAAAGGAAAAAATGAGTCATGGACAAAAAATTAGATGTTCCCTAACTCTAACCCTATATTTATTATATGTCTACAGCCCAGGGCTACACGAAGATGCAAAAGAATAGAATTTAGTTGGTCATTTAGATAGTGTAGTAACATGTATTTAACCATATCCACTTTTATGAAATCACTCATCTACATCGTTAACCTTATGAAGGCAATGTAATAATGTAGATATGGCAGGCTGGAGATTATAGGCTACACATTTGTTCTGATATATGCAACGTCAAGAACAGTCTATATTTTATGTAGGCTACAGCTAATGGTCTTATTATTATCAGGGTTTACATGGTAGTAGCGTATCGCTGCAGTAGGCTATGAAAATATTGGCATGGCAAACTGATGAGTATTGTAAGACTATTTTCATTTTGCATTGTATTTAATTATGTAGGAATAAGCCTATGCTATATCTACAATTCCAAATGCACTATGCTTAGGCTACTAAAGTTAGTGTTAAGGTCAGATCTTCTTCTTCTGACAAAATGTATTAGTTTTAAGTAACCTGTGGAGCAAGATTTCTGAGGGGTTGAAGGTTAGAATTGGGGCAGCTTAGTTTCCCCCCTCCCCCCGCTCTAACATGTCGGTTTTTGGCCATTGTAGCCATGCAGGTATACACACAATCACTTAATGTAGTCAGTGGTTGCGAACGAACGGAAAGGGGAGATAGTAGACTAGCGACCTTGTGCATTTGCGCCTTGTAAGAATTCTAGCTAATTGTGCTTCGTTTTTCATATTGTGAAATACTGATTTGTAGGTTTCAACATTGGCTACATATTAAATATTTGTATTGTTTGAAATATTTTCATTAATGAGTTGCGTAGCCTAAGACATAGCTTAAATGCAGTTAGAAAATAATGGTCTATAACTACGTTGTAAGAAAATAGGCAATTGCGCATTTTTTGTCTCTTTGGAAAAAAAAAAACTGTAGAGGGACAAGTCCCAAGACTTTTGGGGAACTTGGGGTGGGTCAGGGTCTTTGGTACGAACTTCATTCAGAACGCGTCGTCCAATCACAGCGCCAGATTGGAACAATGCGCTACCTGGCGCAGGTCAAGGCCTATAAAGGTTGTGAGCCTGCAGAGCGATTACCCATTTTGAGTGCAGTGTACAGTTGTTTTTTCAGGTCAGCGTTATCATATTTTTGCAATGGCACATCTGGCGGCGAAAAGAATGAAGGTCAGTCAGGAAGAAGATATAGTAGCAGAAGAAGGCTTTATGCACTGTGTCAGTCCGGTGAAGATTTCAAAGAAAAGCAGTAAATACTTCAATTACGTGCTGCAAACTGATAGAGACACATTTCGAAACGGGGTCTCCTTTTCACCCGAGAAGCATAGCAGCTTCCAACAGGCCGAAGAAAGGAAGACGCCGATTAAGCTGAAAAACATCAGGAGAGTTTTGAGTAAGTTTATTTTGGTTAATATTCCTATGTAATAAGTAGGCTATTCCGCAGTGGGAACCGGATCCTTGTAGCACATGTGTAATGTAGTGTTGTTTAAAACGCACGTTGGCTACATATTATTTGCAAACTATGCATGTAAAGCAAAATAATATTTGATTATCATTCTGTATTTGGAGGTGAAAGATTTACGTAGCTTGAATGCTGTGGAAAGCTATTACTGTATATATAAAGTCAGTTGTAATTTCAACTTTTTGAACTGAGTCGCAATAATGCGTGCGCATTAATGCGTGGAGGCCTTTGGTCTCTGAGTATCCCTTCTAGTGTGCTAGATGTTGTTATAGTACTTAAGTGCGCGCACACACACACACACACACACACACACACACACACACACACACAACACACACACACACAGCGTGGAAAGGATGCATTTGCATTGGCTTCTATGGATATGTATGTTAATACGTGTTTTTTTGTTTGTTCTGGTTCTTGTTTTGTTTTCCAGGCATCAGTGGGGGCGAATATGACGTGCAGGTGACGCGGTCTTCATCGTTGGAGGTGAGGCCAGGCCTTGATTTCAACTGCAGGACACCAAGTCAAAGCAGCAGCTTGAACCTGGAGCAGGTTTCTTTACTTCATGCTCATCAGAAAGTAAGTAATTTACATTGTGAAGGATATAGCATGCAAGTTTATACTGCATTTGTAGGAGAGGATAAAATGACTTTTAAATGAAACATAGGTCATTGGTGAGATTGTATGTGACTAGCTGACATATGTCATCACCTCCTCTGTCCATATATTGTGTGGGGAAACTCATATTGCAAGTAATACAAGTAGGTTGCCTTTTATGCTGCATTAAGCAAAGTAGTTATACTGATGACTCTTTACAGGTTGTTATGAACATATAGGCATTCATTAGATTAATATTTGATTGCGCCTCTTGAGAGCATGAGCAAAACATTTGTATTTCTGTACATTTGTTAACAGTAGCAACTTTTCCTTGTGTTTGTATTTTAGGTGGGCAGGATCCAGGTGAAGGTGACTTCTGTTCAAGTTGGCAGTGAGATGGTGAAGGTCTTTGGAACGGATCTGGAGAAGAAAGACTGTTATGTTGCAGACAGGACCGGGAGGATCAAGCTCATTTTGTGGGACAGGCTGATTGGGCAGGTGGTTCAGGGGAACAGCTATGCCATCTCCAATGTGACATTGCGCCAGATCGACGGGGTGTTAGCTCTGACCACCACTCGGGACACGACCATTGGGAGCATAGCAGCTGTGGAGGTGCCAGAACACATCGCCAGTGCAGTGGTGGAGGTGCATGAAGAGGAGCTTGTCAGTGTGGAAGGGGAGATCGTTGGCGCTGACCTCACGGACATGCGGCGTTGTATACACTGTCACACGTATCAGAAAGCCTTTGACCCCAAGGACAAGTTTCACCAGTGTGAAGGGTGTAACTTACGTCAGAAGGCAGGACGGTTTTTGTCTTCCATAAGTGGGAAGGTGGTTGTTGGCAACAAAAGTCTGCTGCTCACAATGTCAGTGTTGTGTGTTTACTTGAACGCCAACAAGCTGCAGGAGCTCCTTTCGGACGTGAGGCTCGTGTCGGACCACTTGCTGGACGGGGGTGACTTCAGGGTCACGTACACTAAAGAAGAAGTGGTGACTTCGCTGGTCAAAGCATCTGTTGCTGGTGTGAGCCAAGAAGTGGAGGTGGAGAACTGGGATGACTGGACCGAGGTGTCTTCTGACCTACAGCAACCTTCAACGAGTTCTGCCTAAGTTAGGCATAGTGGACTTTTTTTGTATAGTTTGTTGGTGTTGTGTATTTTTGATATCGTGTGTTTTTCATTATACTTAAATTGTTTTGGGGAGTTTCACTACAGTGTACTTGTATGTGTGTGTTGTGATGTTGTTCAAGAGAAGGCCCCCCTGAGTGATTGTAATGTGTGATACATTTTGACTAGGTTTGAGGTGTCTGTGGACCCACATCAAACCTCCAGTACTTATTGGTAATGTTGGCAGGATAAAACATTTTTATCTATAGTTTTGTGTGTATTTTTTGTACTTACATGGCTTTTATAAGTTGTACTTATGTGTAATTGAATTGTGTATTTTGATATTCATCAAGAGCAGTCCACCATTACTGTGAGTTTTCTGTACTTACATGGCTTGCAGCAGTTATAGGTAACCTTTTTTAAATAGCATTTGCATGCTGTGTAGTTTTTCTGTTTTTAGTGATAGTGTTCTTTACTGTAGGTAAATCTCTTTGTTTCCATTTATTTATCAATGTCTTATTGCAAAGTGAGCTATTTTATATTGATGTTGGTGTGTTGACTGTTTCAGTGGTGTTCAATAAAAACACATTACCATCCCTCTGGCTCAAATGTATTATTTTCTTGAACCTTGCTAAGTGATTGCAATTTTCTTTATCTTGTCATTTAGAAGATGTTTCTGAAAGAGTTTATATGGATGGGTGGTGAGTAGGAAGGGAGGAAAGATGTTACAAGCAAACAATGAGCATATTTTTCAGTGTTGAAATGGAAATAAAGAAATAATTGAATCACAGAGATATATATAATGGTTTCTCCAGTAGCATCACTTCCTTTGTTGGATGTACTAGAGAGAGGGACAGAGTCAAGTTTTGTTGATATAGTGGTGTGGTTAGGACAAAGTGAAACATTGATACTCTAATGCCATCTAGTGGTGATATTTATGGTCATATTTATATTGGGATCGAATGACATCAGAATATTTTGTATTGCTATATTTTTCAATGTACTAGCAATGTGATTTTGGCTATGGTTTATAACATGGAGACAGCATTGGACAGGGTGCAGGGACAAGACAGGGCAGTGCAGAGACAGGACAATGTAAAGAGCAAGTATAACGTCTATATACTGTGCCACTTATATTTTAAGGTAGGCTATGTGTTGTTATCATTTTGAGGATGATCAATTAAGACTTAAGAGTGTTTAGGAATTACTGGCATGTTTGTGTAGACTAGGGCTATTTCACACTTGGAACTTCCAAACATGAGGTTATGGTTTAGAGAATATTATTTAGAACGTGGCTAGATTGTTTGCCATTGTTTTAGAAAACATATGAGTTCTTAGAGACTAGATTTGTGTTGTTCACGAACCAGTCGTTGATGTGGTATGAAAGTACTGAGTGACTCGTTCGTTCCTTCAGGGAGCTCAGAATACTCTGGCGAAACTAACGGTTCAACATCATAATCTCCATTTGCCGTTGTGTGCTTCGACAACCAGTGGGTGGCGGTAATGCACCTATAAGTTGTTTGTCAACCGCCATTAACCCCAAGAAGAAGACGAAGAAGCAGTAGCAGCAGAAGAAGAAGAAGAAGAAGAAAAAGACAAAAGTCTGTTCAAAGTTGTCGAGAGTTTACACGAAAATAAATTTTGTAAAAGAGATTTTTTTTGGCCGTCCTTACAAGGCATTGAGGTAACGTAGCTTCACAAGCGTAGTATCGTTCGTTGGCTAAAAATGTTGGCTTTGCTGTGTTATGTCGCTCTAAAGTTACTTGAATGCAAAGGGGATAGCTAAAGGCGCTAGCTGTAGGCTACGTTGTTTACTGAAAGCAAGCAAGCTAGCTAGCTAGCTATTGCTGGCTAATGTTAGGTAGCTACGTGCGCTATGTTGATGATGCTAACAAGCTATTTTGCTATTTAGGCGACGTCGCTTGATATGCTAAACAAGTTTCCACGTTCAACATAAATGTTATTCAGGCATTTGTCCGACTTCGTCACGGGCAGTAGATACTGTGGCACCTATTTGGCTGAACGGGTAGGCGCGCTAGCCAGCTAAGTTAGGGTTAGGGCATGCTAAAGCACCACGTGAGAGCTAGCTAGGCAGCTATGTTAGGGCTAAAGCACCACGTGAGAGCTAGCTAGGCAGCTAAGTTAGGGCTAAAGCACCACGTGAGAGCTAGCTGGGCAGCTAAGTTAGGGCTAAAGCACCACGTGAGAGCTAGCTAGGCAGCTAAGTTAGGGCTAAAGCACCACGTGAGAGCTAGCTAGGCAGCTAAGTTAGGGCTAAAGCACCACGTGAGAGCTAGCTGGGCAGCTAAGTTAGGGCTAAAGCACCACGTGAGAGCTAGCTAGGCAGCTAAGTTAGGGCTAAACCACCACGTGAGAGCTAGCTGGGCAGCTAAGTTAGGGCTAAACCACCACGTGAGAGCTAGCTGGGCAGCTAAGTTAGGGCTAAACCACCACGTGAGAGCTAGCTGGGCAGCTATGTTAGGGCTAAACCACCACGTGAGAGCTAGCTAGGCAGCTATGTTAGGGCTAAACCACCACGTGAGAGCTAGCTAGGCAGTAGTTCATGGGCAAGACAGATATCGGTACCATCTTGGTGGGCAAATTGTAGTTTGTGATTTTATTGTACCTATACATCTGTAGTTTATGCTTTGATTTCATGGAACTGTCAGACTGCTAGCTTTTTAGTGGTTGTCTCTTCATGAAGTGAATCGCCCTCTAAAAAATGGCATTGTAGAGTAGACGATGGTGGAGATCCTGGTTTCAGGTCATGGTCAAGACACTTTTCATTGTTTTATAATATTGTGTTTGGTATAATCTTAAAGCGGACATTCTAAGCTTTCATTGAAGCCTATTGGTGCAGCTTTCTGATAAATATAGAAGTCATTGGAGCTTCAAACCATCAAAATACTCTACATACTTTCCCACAATTTCAGCCTAAACTTATTACCTTATTTTAGCACTGTGGCATCAATAAACATTATAGAAACAAAAGACACAAACTGCAATACTCACAGGATTCCAAGGATTCAGTAAATGTATAATATACTGAGAGTATTTCATTGTTACATGTGATTTCAGGTGTAATATTAGAAGGGTGACTTTAGCTTGTATAACTGGTCAGTGTGGGTGGTTGGCATAGCCTAGCTGGCTAAGAGTAACCAATTTTAATGTATACATTAGGAATCATCTAAATTATTTGATTTAACAATGACATTTCTCAATTATGAGACTGGGGCTTCTGTTATGAATATAATATAATGGTTACATGTTATTCTTTTCTTTACATTTGTATTTGCACTTTCTTAACATAAAAATGTACTGCTGCACACTGAAGTGCTATAGGCTACACAAGATAGCAGTCAGTGGGCTCTTCATAGTATTTGAATGGATATTATATTATTCATTTTCTTGCATGATGTCAGTGCTTGTATTTGTTTTCTGTATGGCTCATACAAGAATGACAGGATATCTAATTTAATGTCTTTGTCTTCCATGTGTGTATGCTGCTTTGACGATGCTTTACAATATCAGGTAAGATCTTACAGTCCCACTGTATAGATTGGTTCTAAGTAACCTCCCAGGATTCCGTGCAGTTCTTTAAATGTCCACTAGTTGGCATAGTTGGTAAGCAATTGAGTTAATGATGCTTGGCACATGTTAGAAGGGTATCATCTGTTAAGATCAGATTGAAGTTAAAAATGAAACCTTGTGATGTTGTTGAAGTTATTATATTACTGTAAAAGTAACCACTTGAATCTATATGCTAAGAATCATGCCAATGATTTGATGTAACAAGTATCTTAATCATATGAAACTGGAGCGTCTGTTTAGATATAATATAATGGTTACATGTTATGTTTTTTGTCACATTTGTGTTTGCACTTTCATAACATACAAATGTACTGATGCAAACTGATGTGCTGTAGGATGTAGGTTCACATTGGCCATTAGGGCAATTTTGTGTGAGCAGTCAGTATTATGTGCGTAATCAGCATGGAACTTTAAGCTTTTGGGGGAGCCATCACTTCAAGTGAGTGGATTTTGTAATGATAGGATATCTAATTTTACTTCATCTTTGTCTTCCATGTGTGTCTTCCATCTCTGCTTTGGCGATGGTGTAACATATCAGGTGAGTTTACAGTACCACTGTATAGGTTTGTTCTGATTAATCTCAGGATTCTGTTTATTTAAATAGGTTGCACAAGAGGTCACTAATTGAACTAGTGACATCAGCTTGAGATCAGATTGAAGTTAAAAATGAAATGTTATTAGTTGCTGAAGTCATACCAATACTCAGGGCTCCCATTGGGTTGTGAAATCCTTTAAAGTTTGTGAATTTGAGGGGAAAAAATCAAGGCCTTGAAAGTGCTTGAAAATAGACATGGGTCATAGTTGGAATTTATATATTTTGTGCAATATGTTAGATGATGTTGTCTGCATGTCTCCCTCCATCTGAGTTGGGCGCAAGTCACGCCGCCTGGCCAAAAAAAGTGCAGTCAAATGTTTCTGGCGGGAAGCAAGATATAGGCTAGTAAGTAGCTAAGCGAACCTCCAGCATACGTAGCTTGATAAAGACATCAACAATGAATGGCTGCTTAAAGATTCACTGGACATACATATGGCCTGATGCAGAGCCTCCCTACTAGCACAGCACGTAAAGCCGACACAGTGGTCGTAGTTCCGTAAATTGCGACGGTACCAACAGCTGAAGTTGTTGACACCGTGCCTATATAGTTGCAAAATAACTTGCCTCAAGGAGACTGTATGGCAATGTTGCTGTCACTGCTGCTGAAATATGTAACTATGATGTAGTTAAATAATGTGGCAATGCTGTTACGTCACAGTCCCACCCTGACTTTATTCAAGCCTCTCTTTTTAATAGTGGTCTGTGAGTGGCTAGTACCTCTTATAAACATTTGCATCTTGATCTACATCTCAAACTATGCCGTATTGGGTCCTTGAATTTGAGGGTTTTGGCCTTGAAAGTCTTTGAATGGTCCTTGAATTTGATGTTGCAGAAGGTGTGGGAACCTGAATACTCTAGGAATCATGGCAATGCTTTGATGTAACAATTACATTTCTCAATTATGAAACACGAGACTGTTTAGATAATAATAACATGTTACCATTACATTCTTTCTTTAAATTTGTGTTTGCACTTAAATAAAATAAAAATGTACTGATGCACACTGAAGTACTATAGGCCACACATGATATCAGCCAGTTGCCTCATTAAGTACTGTCTTCATAGTATTGAATGGATAATCTAATATTCGTTCTCTTGCATGATCTCAGTGCATGTATTTGTTTTGTAGATGCCTCATACAATTTTGTAATGACAAGATATGTAATTGTACTTTGTCTTTCTGTCTTCCATGTGCGTCTTTGCTGCTTTGGCGATGGTGTACAATATCAGGTAAGATTTTACAGTCCCACTGTTTGCATTGGAAATGTACAGTCCACCATCACTCGGCTAGTTGTATCAAAAACACATGTTTAATGGTAGAAACTCATGACACATGATTGTATTTGGATATTTTAATAAGCCTGCACTCAATAGAAGTGGATGACAGGAAATGCTGTATATACCTAGTTGTAGCCACATACTGTAACTACTGGTTTACCTTATTTACTGTAGCTCACGCAAATAGGAAATCTCTGCGTTGCATTGTGTAATTGTGTAAGCCTTGATAAAAGTTGCAGCACAATCTAATATGGACCACAATGTTAACTGCCTTCTGCTTGTGATAGTCATTGATGAAATCAACCAACATGGGACCGGAAGCGGCGACAGATGATAGATTTATTGTACAAAGATACAATCACATGGAACACTTGGATGTTTCCCTAGTCTCTCTCTCTCCCTGCTTCTCTGCTGGCTGCGGCGCAAAGTCAAGACTTTAGACTTCCCTCCCCGCATGGTGTTATCAGTGTGTCTGCATGCTGGGTTGGCTGCTCTTTCCAAATCAAAGTCTCAAGGTTTGGTTGAGACATTAAATAGTGCTCTCTCGCCCCACCCCTATGCGTAGGCTTCCCGATTAGGCCTAGTCAAGCCAGATTGGTCAAGGTCTGACCATACAGATGTGTCGCCTGTCACCCTAACATGATATCTGTATCACCAATGGTTGTCAGTCTGGGTTTTGTCTGTTTATAGTGTCCCATAGAGATGTGTCATTGATACCCCAGAGGAGATGCCTCCTCTGTAGCTTAAGTGTGACCTCTTGACATCCACTCCCCTGAACAGCAGCAGCAGCAGCCTCCATCACTCTATTGACAATACAGTGTCCATGTGAGAACAAACAAACACATTAAATCAAATACATGGCAGTAAGATGTTATATACATTTCTCTCTAGATTCATCAACCCTTTCAACAAGTTATGCAGGCAATTATTTTACATTGTCAGGCATAGTAAGGTTAGCTGGGCCAAAAGTAGTGCTAGTTAGTGAGGGCTACCTGAAAACAGTAGCGTAGCAGGCCATGGATCTCTGTTTACATTGCTGTTGGTGTAGTGCTAGCTGGCTGGCTTAATGTTGATGGCTATACAAGCCAGATAGCTTTTCATCCATTTATAGGTCTGGTTTATATTGTGTAATTTATGTGCTTTTTTTGGAATTGATGTGCTGCAATCTTATAGTGGTATTAAATGAGTGACATGAATAGCCTACTGTGATCTGCTATTCTATGCAACACTATTCTTTGGTTACATACTCAGGGTAAACAAAATGTCAAATGTAACCCTTTAAGCAAGCATTACATTGGCTTCTGATCATGTCTTGTACTTGTCAGTAATTTTATTACAGGGATGAGAAGTATGCCTATTACGTGTGCTGAATATTGATTTATGATAGTTTACTTCCAAATGATAATCTCTCATCTTACAGTGTGGTTCTAAAATTAATTCATGTCTGACTAGTTGTATTCCATAGATCCTAGTCCTTATTTTGCTTAAAATACACTCCTATCTTTTTCATTGATTTTGGTTGTGAAACTAGGACATGATCTACAGAACAAATGCTGTAGGATGTAGTTTCATATTGGCCATTAGGGCAATTTTGTGAGTAATCAGTATTATGTGAATAATCAGCATGAAACCTTTAGCTTTGGTTAAGCCATCACTTCAAGTGAGTGAATTTTGTATTGACAGGTTATCTAATTTTACATGATCTTTTTTTCTTCCATGTGTTACTTTGCTGCTTTGGCGATGGTGTACACTATCAGGTGAGTTTACAGTACCACTGTATAGATTTGTTTTGATGAATCCCTCAGGATTCAGTTTTTTTGAATAGATTGCACAAGAGGTCATTTATTGAACTATTCACGCTTGCCAGATGTTAGAAGGACATCAGCTTGAGATCAGATTAAAGTTAAAAATGAAATGTTGTGTTGCTGAAATCATTCCAATACTCTAAAAGTAACCTATTGAAATCTATACACTGGGAATCATGGCAATGCTTTGATGATGATCATTGCCATGATGATTGATGACTGTCGTTCTCTTAATTTCTTTGACAAGTGTATATTATTCATTGTCTTGCATGGTCTCAGTGCATGTATTTGTTTTGTAGATGCCACATACAATGTTGTAATGACAGGATATCTCATTTTACTTTATCTTTCTGTCTTCCATGTGCGTCTTTGCTGCTTTGGCGATGGTGTACAATATCAGGTAAGATTTTACAGTCCCACTGTTTGCATTGGAAATGTACAGACAACCATCACTCAGCTAGTTGTATCAAAAACACATGTTTAATGGTAGAAACTCATGACACATGATTGTATTTGGATATTTTAATAAGCCTGCACTCAATAGAAGTGGATGACAGGAAATGCTGTATATACCTAGTTGTAGCCACATACTGTAACTACTGGTTTACCTTATTTACTGTAGCTCACGCAAATAGGAAATCTCTGCGTTGCATTGTGTAAGCCTTGATAAAAGTTGCAGCACAATCTAATATGGACCACGATGTTAACTGCCTTCTGCTTGTGATAGTCATTGATGAAATCACCCAACATGGGACCGGAAGCGGCGACAGATGATAGATTTATTGTACAAAGATACAATCACATGGAACACTCGGATGTTTCCCTAGTCTCTCTCTCTCCCTGCTTCTCTGCTGGCTGCGGCGCAAAGTCAAGACTTTAGACTTCCCTCCCCACATGGTGTTATCAGTGTGTCTGCATGCTGGGTTGGCTGCTCTTTCCAAATCAAAGTCTCAAGGTTTGGTTGAGACATTAAATAGTGCTCTCTCGCCCCACCCCTATGCGTAGGCTTCCCGATTAGGCCTAGTGAAGCCAGATTGGTCAAGGTCTGACCATACAGATGTGTCGCCTGTCACCCTAACATGATATCTCTATCACCAATGGTTGTCAGTCTGGGTTTTGTCTGTTTATAGTGTCCCATAGAGATGTGTCATTGATACCCCAGAGGAGATGCCTCCTCTGTAGCTTAAGTGTGACCTCTTGACATCCACTCCCATGAACAGCAGCAGCAGCAGCCTCCATCACTCTATTGACAATACAGTGTCCATGTGAGAACAAACAAACACATTAAATCAAATACATGGCAGTAAGATGTTATATACATTTCTCTCTAGATTCATCAACCCTTTCAACAAGTTATGCAGGCAATTATTTTACATTGTCAGGCATAGTAAGGTTAGCTGGGCCAAAAGTAGTGCTAGTTAGTTAGGGCTACCTGAAAACAGTAGCGTAGCAGGCCATGGATCTCTGTTTACATTGCTGTTGGTGTAGTGCTAGCTGGCTGGCTTAATGTTGATAGCTATACAAGCCAGACAGCTTTTCATCCATTTATAGGTCTGGTTTATATTGTGTAATTTATTAGCTTTTTTTGGAATTGATGTGCTGCGATCTTATAGTGGTGTTAAATGAGTGACATGAATAGCCTACTGTGATCTGCTATTCTATGCAACACTATTTTTTGGTTACATACTCAGGGTAAACAAAATGTCAAATGTAACCCTTTAAGCAAGCATTACATTGGCTTCTGATCATGTCTTGTACTTGTCAGTAATTTTATTACAGGGATGAGAAGTATGCCTATTGCGTGTGCTGAATATTGATTTATGATAGTTTACTTCCAAATGATAATCTCTCATCTTAGTGTGGTTCTAAAATTAACTCATGTCTGACTAGTTGTATTTCATAGATCCTAGTCTTTATTTTGCTTAAAATACACTCCTATCTTTTTCATTGATTTTGGTTGTGAAACTAGGACATGATCTACAGAACAAATGCTGTAGGATGTAGTTTTCATATTGGCCATTAGGGCAATTTTGTGAGTAATCAGTATTATGTGAATAATCAGCATGAAACCTTTAGCTTTGGTTAAGCCATCACTTCAAGTGAGTGCATTTTTTATTGACAGGTTATCTAATTTTACATCTTTTTGTCTTCCATGTGTTACTTTGCTGCTTTGGCGATGGTGTACACTATCAGGTGAGTTTACAGTACAACTGTATAGATTTTTTTTGATTAATCCCTCAGGATTCAGTTTTTTTGAATAGATTGCACAAGAGGTCATTTATTGAACTATTCACGCTTGCCAGATGTTAGAAGGACATCAGCTTGAGATCAGATTAAAGTAAAAAATGAAATGTTGTGTTGCTGAAGTCATTCCAATACTCTAAAAGTAACCTATTGAAATCTATACACTGGGAATCATGGCAATGCTTTGATGATGATCATTGCCATGATGATTGATGACTGTCGTTCTCTTAATTTCTTTGACAAGTGTATATGATTCATTGTCTTGCATGGTCTCAGTGCATGTATTTGTTTTGTAGATGCCACATACAATGTTGTAATGACAGGATATCTAATTTTACTTTATCTTTCTGTCTTCCATGTGCGTCTTTGCTGCTTTGGCGATGGTGTACAATATCAGGTAAGATTTTACAGTCCCACTGTTTGCATTGGAAATGTACAGTCCACCATCACTCAGCTAGTTGTATCAAAAACACATGTTTAATGGTAGAAACTCATGACACATGATTGTATTTGGATATATTAATAAGCCTGCACTCAATAGAAGTGGATGACTGAAAATGCTTATCAGCTGATAATTTGCCTCTAAAAGAATCCATATTTTTTGAACAAAAAATAGTTCTTAATTATGTTTGATTTGGGTATTGAAAGTAGTTCATGGTCTGCAGATCAAAATGCTGTAACATGCCCATTTTCGTTCATTTTGGGCAATAGGGCAATTTTAATGTGAGTAAACATAAGATGACTAATAGCATTTTCATATTGCCTGCTCACATTCTAAATTCTAAAAGAAATCTTCTGAATGTGTAAATCTTGAATAAAACATTATTTTTGAATATACAACTATGTGTAAATGTCCAGAGAAGCAACTGTTGCATTCATGTTGGCTGCTAATATTCTTAATGCTGAGAGTCATCTTGTGAATATTTACAATTTGGAAGAAGAAAAAAAAAAAAAACTATTTGAATATACAACTATGTATAAGGGTCCAGAGGAGACTGTCTTCATTTCCTTATCACTTAGAGAAGTGCATATGGCAGGCAATTACATTTGTCCAGAAGTGTCAAGAGAGCAGTGGTCTAGTATGAGCAATCAGCCAACATTTATGTTTGCAACCTCATGAAAGAACTATGTAAGCATACACACTGAAGTGCTATACATGTGATACAAGCAAGTTGCATTATATTTACTGTGATTAGATACTTGCAAATAGTGTCTTGATACTATTTTAAAAGATAATGTATTCATTGTCTTGCATGATCTCAGTACATGTATTTATTTTCTAGATGCCACGGAGACGGCAGTCCTGGCGTGTGGAGGCGATGAGGGGGATGAGGGGGACCGACTGTCCTCCTCCACCTAAGACGACCCAGACTGAGGTTTCACCACCTCATGCAAAAAAGACACAGACTGACTTGACCCGGACTGACAAGGTTAAACCTCCTCAAAAGGTCGACGAGGTTGTGGCGCCTCTTGAAATAAAGCCGTCAAAACCTGGCAACTATTCGCCGCCGCTATATTGCAACATATTACAGCTCAATGAAACTGGCAACTATTCGCCGCAGCTATCTTGCACGCTATCATGCTCAGAAACTGGCAAAAGCACAAGCTCAAAAATGCACAAGATCCAACAAAATTGCACAAAAAACAATGAAAGTTCTCACAAAAGCTCTACCACTAACTCTGCAACAAGCTCTGCATGTAACTCTGAAAAATCTTCTGATGTGTCTCCAAAACCCTGTGTATCTACTTCTGTAAATCCAGCTGTCAACACAACGCTGTCACCAAGCACAACTGCTGATTGCCCACAAGTATCTTATGTACGTGGTTCGTACCATCAAGGTCATCAACACTTTGGTTTGTATGGTGGAAAACAATGTGTCCCTAATAGTCTTTGTGCAATTATCATGAGTGAAATGACAAATGTTTTAGCATGGGAAACAAAGGACCTGGATGAGATTCTACACCATGGTAATGTGCTGTATGGTTCATTGAGCAAAGCAGGTCAAATTGCAGATCAGACAAATGGTTTTGTTGCAGTCCATGAATTACCAGTGAGCCATAAACTGTGTAACACAACTGTTTCAATAAACTATGGAGCTCCATTTACTGGTGTGGTTATGTCTGATTATGAAGAACCATCGCTAAATGTGTTGCCATTGGATGAGTCATTGCAAAGCATTTTTTCAGAATTTGATGCATGCTTGCTAACTTTACATGCGAGCACCTGTGCAGTTGTGAGAAAGAATGGCTGGTATGCTGTCTTTGATCCACATGGACGCAGTGCTGAAGGACTTTGTGATGCATATGGTAAAAGTGTTGTGGTTTATCATGCTGATATTGTAGCGCTGTACAGAAACATATGTAACCTTGCACACTCTTTGAATGTACATGATGAGCAATTTGAGTTGACTGGAGTCAAAGTGATTGTGATGGATCATGCAGCAAAACAACACCCTGAACAGGAGCCATCTGCCAGCACAAGTGCCTGTAACAGTCAACCACTCTACAGTGACATGTTGAAAGGTAAACTCAGGACAAGACATGCTACAAACAGTGTCATGAGGATTGAGCCATCTACCAGCACAAGTGCCAGTAACGGTCGACAGCCATTCTACAGTGCAGTGTTAAGAGGTAAACACATGGCAGGTGATGACATGACAAGTTCCTTTAGCGATGTGAATGTAGTGACATCAAACAGTACAGTGACACGTGATGATCCATGTCAATATACAAACCACTGTAATCGATCACAAAACAGCCCATTGTCACCAGGGAAGAGAGTTATGCGTGGTAAAACCAGCAATGGGATGAACACCAGAAATACAGGAGTAAAAAGAAAAAGAGCTGACCTAACATCTGATATGTCCAGTTGCACACAGCCGTATGCGTCTACAAAAGCACCACATAGGGAAACTTGCTCAACAAGTGTTCAAAGCAGTACAACATTTGAACAAGGTTCTGATATGGTTATGGAAATAAATACAGGACATGACAGTGACACTTGTGAAATAACAGATGATCTCGTACTTACTGACATTGTAAGACCAGAATTGACTTTTTCACCACTTACATCTGTGGATCAGGATATCTTGTGCTCTCAATTAAACATCATAAATGAAAGTGTCAACGTTACTGAACCAAGTAAAGAGTTTACACCAATGGGCCATCCTTGTGAGACAAAGCAAATCAAAGGTGATGGGAACTGTTTCTTCAGAGCGCTGTCTTTTGCTATCTGTGGCAATGAAAACAGACATGTAAAAATCCGCCGTGCTATATTTCACCATGTCTGTCAGAACCCTTCAGTATTTCAGCAGTATTTGAGAGAAGGTTATCCATCAATGCAGCAATACGTAACATCATCAAGAATGCAATATTCAGGAAACTGGGCTACAGAACTTGAGATATTTGCTGCTGCGGACTTGTTTCAGACAACCATAATGACATTTAATGGTGGCAGATGGAATATCTTCCCTAGTTATCATATGCCTACAGATGTTCAGACATCCACTCTGACATGCAATGCAATATATCTGAATAATGCAAATGGAAACCATTATGAGGTTGTAACATGTGTCAATAAAAGAGATAATCAAATGCTTTGTGCAGGGATGTGTAAAGTTCTAGCAATAAGCAAAATGGCATTGAGAAAAAGGTCACACAACGCAACTGAGGAAAGTTGGAAAAGGCGCAAAGCTGAGAAGGATATGAATAGATATCACAAAGATGCAATCTATAGTGCCAATAAAATTATGTCAATCAAGAGGGAATACGCAACAAATTCACAGTTCCGAGAAAATGCTCGTGAGTCCAGCAAGGTGAAATACAGTAGTAATGCCGAGTTTCAAGCAAACGTTTGTGAGTACAGCAAAAACAAATATGCAACCAATCCAGAGTTTCAAGCAGACGTTCGTCAGTACAGCCAGGAGAAATACTCCACCAATCCAGAATTCCAAGCAGACGTTCGTCAGTACAGCAAGGACAAATATTCAACCAATCCTGAGTTCCAAGCAGACGTTCGTCAGTACAGCAAGGACAAATATTCAACCAATCCTGAGTTCCAAGCAGACGTTCGTAAGTACAGGAAGGACAGATATGCGGAAAAGAAACAAAAACAAAATGACATTGATTTTGCAATTGAATATTTCAAAAAACAAGTCTGTGAAGGCCCTCAATTTGCTTGCTGTGTTTGTCATCGTCAACTTTTTAGAAAGCAGGTTATTGAATGCAAGAAATCTACTTATGAGAACAAAGGAAAAGACATTACTTCATTAGCAGAGAAGTGCATTACATTGAAATATTTGCATGAATGTGATGATAAGTGCTTATATGATTGTGAAATGTCAAAGGGATCATTTTCTAAACTGTGGATTTGTCACACATGCCATCGAAAACTGATGTCTGGCAAAATGCCTCAAGAGAGTGTTTCAAACAATCTACACCTGGAAGAAGTACCACCAGAACTGAAATCTCTTAATGTTTTGGAACAACACCTGATAGCTCAACATATTCCATTCATGAAAGTGGTTGCATTGCCCAAAGGAGCGCAAAACGGTGTACATGGACCTGTTGTGTGTGTACCTGCCAACTTAGCTGATGTGAATACTGTTCTCCCAAGAAATGAGTGTGACGACATGATGATACGAGTTAAACTTAAAAGGAAGCTGACATATAAAGGTCATTATGATTATCAATATGTTCATACAGATCATGTAAGAAATGCTTTGGAATACTTGGTTGCTCATAACCCCTACTATGCTGACATACAGATCAATAAAGAGTGGACAAACCCTTTAATTCAAACCGATGAGATTGATGAGGTTGTTACTGAACAGAATGATCAGTCAGTCAGAGAAGACGATGCCAATGATGATGAAACCCTTGAGGATAATACAAAAAATGATCATGAAACAGAAGACAATGATGAAGATCTTACATACACTGAGCAACAACCTGGACTCTACCTTGACTCATGCCTTCAACCAGTTGATCTGGCACAAGACATAGCAGACCAACATTTTGACAGTATAATGTGTGTGGCCCCTGCAGAAGGAAACAGCCCTGTTAGACTATTAATGGATAAAACAAATGAGGCTAAATGTTTTCCAGTTTTATATCCAAAAGGAAGTCCTACTTTTCATGATGAAAGAGAGGAGAAAATTACACTTGCAAGATACCTCAACAACAGACTTTTAAATGCTGATGGCAGGTTTGCAAAGAATACAGATTTCATATTTTATGCTCAATATATATCCGAAGTTGAACAGGTTGTTTCTAGTGTTTCTATAGCTATGAGAAAAGGATTACAGAAAAAAAAAGCCAAGTCCATCACAGCTGACATGTTAACAGATCCAGAGTCATTAAGGAAAATATTACACTTTGATGAAGGGTACAAGTATCTAAGACAGATTCGTGGCAGTCCAGCATTCTGGCAATGTGCACAAAAAGACCTGTTTGCTATGATAAGACAGCTGGGTATTCCTACATGGTTTTGCTCATTTTCAGCAGCAGATATGAGATGGCCTGAAATGCTTAGCACCCTATTACACCAAGAAGGAAAACAGGTTGATGTTGAAGAACTTGATTGGGCAGGAAAAAGCAGCATACTTAAACAGAACCCAGTGACAGCTGCAAGGATGTTTGATCACCGTTGGCATTGCTTTCTAAAAGAAGTCATATTATCTTCAGCAGCACCTATTGGACAAGTAATTGATTATTTTTACCGTGTGGAATTTCAACAGAGGGGAAGTCCTCATTGCCATTGTCTGTTCTGGGTCAAAGATGCACCACAAATCGATAAAAATACAGATGCAGATGTTGTTGAATTTGTCGACCAGTATGTAACATGTGAGATGCCATCAACAGATGATGAAGAGCTGCACGAGATCGTGAATAGTGTTCAAAAGCACAGCAGCAGACATTCAAAGACATGCAGAAAAAATAAAACAGTTTGTCGATTCAATTTTCCTAGGCCAGTTTCTTGTCAAACATTCATTAGCCGAGCAAAATCTCTAGAACAGAAAAGTCATTCAATGGAGGAACTAAAGATGAAGCTGTATGGTGTAGACGACTGTCATAATACACATAATGATAAAGAGGAATTTATTTTGACCATAGAGGACGCACATAACATTCTTGAAATGGTACGACAAGCAGAATCAAGTTTACCGGTAGATGCTAAGTTTGATTCAATAGATGACAGACTTCAAGCAGCTGGCATTAATCCAGAAATGTATCATTTAGCTTGGAAGACAGTTCAAGAGGACTTGAAAAGAGATACTGCAATAAAAATTCTCGAAATGGTGAAAAAAACTGTATCGAATCCTGAGGCTACATTTGATTCAACAGATGATTTATTTCAATCAATAGGTATTACTCAAGAAATCTTTGAATTAGCATACAACAGACTTGCTAAGAAAACAAGCGTTGTTTTGAAACGATCGCCAAATAGTACCTGGGTAAATCAATACAACAAAGATTTGTTACGAGGCTGGAATGCTAATATGGATATTCAATTTGTTGTAGATGCATATTCATGTGTTGTGTACATTATCTCATACATCTCGAAAGCTGAGCGCCAAATGGGACTGCTACTTGATCGCACGCAGAAGGAAAGCCTCAATGGAAACCTTGATGCTAAACAAGCATTCAAAAGAATTGGTGCTGCTTATCTTCACAATCGAGAAGTTAGTGCACAAGAGGCTGTGTATAGAGTAACAAACATGCACTTGAAGGAATGCTCTCGCAAAGTTCAGTTTATTCCTGTTGTGGATACTGTTAGAATGTCAAAACCTTTGAATGTACTCAAGAACATGTCCTCGCATGAGACAGATGATGACTCGAGTTTATGGATGATTAGTCTGACAGACAGGTATAAAAACCGACCACAAACAGAAAAATTTCAACATGTATGCCTAGCCACATTTATTTCTGAATATAGGGTGCTGTCAAAAGCAGAGGTTTCCACATCAAAATCGGAAACATTTCAACTGAAACAAAATATGGGATATGTGAAAAGACGTACACGAACACAAGGTGCAGTTGTGAGGTATCCAAGATTTTCACCCACAAAAGATCCTGAAAAATACCATCATTCACTTTTACAACTGTTCTTGCCATATTATCAAGATCATCAATTAAAACCTTCAGGTTTTGAGTCATTTGAAGATTTTTACAAACTTGGTGCTGTGACAAATGCTGATAATGTTTTAGAAACAGTGAAATCCATTGTTGACACAAACAGGTCCCTTTATGAAAAAGAAAGTACCAAAATTGATGAAGCTCAAGAGCTGTTGGAGCAGAATGGTGATTTGGAAGATGCTTGGGCTCAACTCTGTCCTGAATCTGAAAATGAACGGTTAGAATGTGTTGACCTAAGGAAAAAACAAGTAAATGATGATGATTACAATGATGATGATAGAAACATCCCTGACCTGACCTCAAATGCACAAAAGGTTTGCACCACTGAAGCTCAAAATGCCCAAATATGTAGAGAAGATGCATTACATCTCATGAGATCTTTAAATGAGGAGCAATCAAGTATCTTTTATAAAATCCGCAACTGGTGTTTACAAAAAGTATGTGGAGAAAGTCCAGAACCATTCAATTACTTTATCACTGGAGGTGCAGGCACAGGGAAGACACACTTGCTGAAAGCTATACATTATGAATCAAGCAGACTGTTGTCTCAAATGTCTGGAAATCCTGACAACATCACAGTTCTTTTAACAGCTCCAACTGGCGTTGCTGCATTTAATATTGGTTCGTCAACCATACACAACACTTTCTCCATTGGTGCTAATGTCACATTGCCGTATGTACCTCTCGGTGAAGAGAAAATAAATGCTCTACGTGCAAAACTGGCTGATTTACAAATACTAATTATTGATGAAATATCTATGGTTGACCATCGGCTTTTGGCCTACATACATGGCAGATTGAGACAAATAAAACAGACTGGTGACTATTCACTCTTTGGAAAAGTGAGCATACTGGCAGTCGGTGATTTTTATCAGCTACCACCTGTGAAAGGTACAGCATTACATGCAGATGCAAAAGGAGTGAATTTGTGGCAAGATAACTTCATGGTTGCTAAACTAACACAGATTGTCAGACAAAAAAATGAGACATTTGCCGAGTTACTGAATCGGTTCAGATTACGAAAAAAGAATGAACCTTTAAATGACACAGATGTCCATTTGATAAAACAATGTGAAACTGGAGAGCAGTCCAACGCAATGCACATATTTGCCACCAATCGAGAAGTTGACAGGTATAATATTGAAATGCTGCATGAAAAATGTCCAAATGCGATTACCATAGAGGCAGAAGATTATGAAAGAAATCCAAAGACTGGAAGGATGGAGAAAAAAACAGGTCATCATAAGAAAGTCTTTAACTCTTGTTTATCACAATCTGTAAGTATTGGAAATGGTGCAAGAGTGATGTTAAAGAAGAATATAGATGTTTCAGATGGTCTTGTGAATGGTGCATTTGGAACTGTTGTCCATATAATGTCTTCATCTGAAAGTTCATTTCCCTCTGAAGTTCATGTTATATTTGATGATCCAAAAGTTGGCAAAAATCAAAGATCAAAGACCCGACAAAACATCTCTCAGAATGGAACAATAATTCAACCACAAGAAGATCACGTGACAAACAGTGGTGGAGTACGACGCCAATTTCCTCTTAAACTAGCATGGGCATGTACAGTTCACAAAGTACAAGGTTTGACCGTTGACCATGCAGTCGTTTCACTGAAAAATATCTTTGCGGCAGGACAAGCATATGTTGCACTAAGTCGTGTGAGGACTCTCAGTGGCCTTATTATTGAAGATTTTAAGAATTCTGCGATATATTGCAATGAGAAAATTGAGGAGGCAATTAAAAACATGCCAGAGTTTCTTGTGCCCCAACAGAACCCCACCAAAACCACTTCATTTACAATGGTTTTACACAATGTCCAAAGTCTAAAAGCACATTTTAAAGATATACAAGCACATAAAATATTTATGAAAGCGGATTGCATTTGTTTAACAGAAACATGGCTAACATCTGATGACTCCCACAATGAGCCACATTTGTCAGGTTTTAAATTCCAACACAATCCAAGATCAAATTGTTATGATAACAGCCATCCAGTGCTAACCAAATTAAAACAACAAGCAAGAGGTGGAGTTGGAATATATTGTAGCCTTGATCAGACCATCAATGCCTGGATTCCACCAACCTGTAATTTAGAGTGTTTGATGTTTGACATTCAACAAATTAATCTGACAGTTGCTGTTTTATACAGACCAAATTCATATTCAATGGATCTCTTTCGTCACAACTTGGTAAAACTCATTAATGCTTTGGATAGATATCCTGGAGGTAAACTAATTATGGGAGATTTCAATGAAGACATATTGACATCATCTACCATTGTAAATTTGATGCAACAACACAACTACCTACAATGTGTACAAAATGCAACAACAGAGAAAGGTACCTTGATTGATCATGTATATATTAAAGATGTTGACAATGCGACTGTCCGTGTGTTGCCAACTTACTATAGTTTCCATGAAGCTATTAGCATTTCAATAGTGTGACTTGTTGCATTGCTAAAAATTATTTTTGGCAATTGTTATGTAATAGACAAATGATGGAGTCATTGCTTAACATTTTTTATTGAAATCTTACATCCTTATTGCTTAACACTTGTAAATGAAATCTTATTCTGCCATTAATTACTTCCGTCCACTATTTAAGGGGGAGGGTGGAAGCAGGGGGGTATCATATTTCGGGCGGCCCCCTGCGGGAAACCAACAACAGGTGCTTTCTCACTGGCCATGGGCCCCTTAAATAACACTATTGGAAAAAAATCTTAGCACTGTTCTCAGTTCTGAGTTGAATTTTAATGAACAAATTTACAATGTCACTTACGTAGCCTTCCTTCATTTTACATATATGTCATGAATTACAGCCTTTCTCTCACTGAAGGATGATTTTTCTTGCTCTTATCTGATCACATTTATCTTAATGTTTTATGTTGTGTTACATTTCATTATTACCCGATTTATTTGTGTATACACTGTTATTTATTGCTTTTACTTGATCTTGCTTTTATCGTTTATTGCTCTTCCCTTATGGTTTGATCATATTTTCTGCGTCTATTTTTTTTTACCCTGTTTTATGATAGTTTATATATTTTAATTAGCTCTTCTTTAAGTAAAGCACTTTGAGCTGCATTTTATGGCATGAAAGATGCTATACTAATAATGTCTGTTGTTGTTGTTGTTGTTGTTATTATTATTATTATTATTATTATTATTATTGTCATGGTGGGCGAGTGAGCCAAACGTAAAATCGACTCACCCAAGTTCACCAAGCAGCAACAGACTAGAGCACTGAAAAAGAAAGCTTGCTACTACATCTGAGGATTTAACAGGGAGAAGACCTGGCCCTGACGCTGCAACAGACCAGAGGACAATGTGCATGACCACCACTACACCTGCTAGGGGTTAAACAGGGGGAACACCTGGCCCTGACGCCGCAATAGACCAGAGGACAATGTGCATGACCACCCCTACACCTGCTAGGGGTTAAACAGGGGGAACACCTGGCCCTGACACTGCAACAGACAAGAGGACAATGTCCATGACCACCACTACACCTGCTAGGGGTTAAACAGGGGGAACACCTGGCCCCCGAGGCAGCAAGTACTCTGAGGGCAGCTGGCTCCCTATACCAACAACCAATAATAACTGTGACACCTTCTGTGGACGTTGCACCTTTTCAAAGCAATGCTCGGATGGGAGACTGGATCACACTGCAGGGGCGGGAGAACGTTAGCCTTGCTAACCTTGTCCTGAAAAAGAAACCATCCTGGGTAAGTTGTTTAAAAACATCCATGTAATGTTAATGATGTTCCTATTGTTACAATTCATATTTAATATGTTGTACTATTATTTTAATTATCAACAACAATAATATTCCATATTATTACTACTATGTTGTACTGGAGTCCAATTCAAAAAAAGAAAAAAAGAAAAGTATTTGTAATGCATGTTTTGTTTGTTTTCTTAAAGGCCTTCCAGAACAGTCTGAAGATGGAACAGCCTCTTCCTAATGGTACAGCATTTCATCAAATAATACCCTACAATCCAGGAACATTTGATGGACCAATGACTGAGGACTTTAATGGACAGAGACAGGTATGAATTGATTTACAAAGAAGTTATAACTTCATGAAAATTGCATTTGACAGATTCTGAGACAAAGCATGCATGCATGTTGTACTTCTGATTCTCTTCTCAGACCAGAGTGTCACATGACAACATTCAAATCTTAGATATCTTAAGAAGATGGAACAGCCTCTACCGAATGGTACAGCATTACAATACACTACAATCCAGGCAGCTTTGACCAACACCTGAAGACTTCAATGGACAAGACAGGTATATATTGATGAAATATAACTCATAATTTCATTCAAATTGAATTAGACTGGAGAGTGTCACAATATTACATAATGAAGTGCGAGGACTCTATGGACATGATGAATGTTCTTTAAAAAAGTACATACTGTGTTTTCTGACAAGAGATTCCATGAACTACAGATCTTCCTCTTTCTGGACAAACTGAAGGACAAAAGGAAGACAATCTTCAAGATTGACATCAATAAGAAGGTCTGGGCAGATGTCTCCCCATGCTATTTTGGAAAGGATATCACACGTGTTTCCTCTGAGAAAGAAACTGAGAAAATATCATTGTCATGTAATGCCCTGGTAGTGACAGACTGTGACATGTTGTATGTTGTACAAAAATGTTTGGGAGTGAAAAGGGAGGTAGGGACACATTTTAATTTATATTTATATTTCATAACAAATAGAGTGGGTAATTTCATAAACATAGGGTTGGCAGATAGAATCCTAGCTCCCCTTGTCTACATTTCACTGTGTCCTTGTCTACAAAACACTGAAGTACAATTTGCTCCCAATGAGCAAGCTAGCACCTTGCATGGTAGCTGGTTGAAAGTATGTTCATGAAGAGACAACAGAAATAAACATAATCTGTGGAAAAGAGTGATGATTTTGGTAAGATCATGGATTAACTGTAAAAAAAAAAAAACTATAATAATGGAAGTAAATATGAGATTGTTTATTTAGATTTGTCCATAATTAAGATCCAGCTGCTAAAGAAACAAATGTTAATATGTGGATTGACATATCAAACAAGCAGTGCCTTTTAGATTGAATGTTTTATATTTTCCAATCTTCATTTTATTTTGCCCCTCATGAGATTGAGAGTGTCATTGTGTGTATTTATCTTGGGGAAAAATCACATTACGTTGGATTTCTACATTACTATGCAAATTAATAAAATTAATATATTTGAACATGTAAGAAAAGATGTCAATGACTTATTTCGTCTTCAGCACCAAAACCATGAAGAAGAATGCATAAAATCAGATAGATGCACATTGGTAAGTGTGCAGATTACAGGACAACAGCATAAAAGGATCTGAATAACATGTTTACAAAGAATGTTATGCAAAGTACAAACTATAAACAACCACAAATTCAATCATTTTCATGTACTATTTCAGTGACACAACATACATATATGCATGCAAAAGTACAGTTTCCAAGCGCCTGACCAGGTAAATCCGGTAAAATTCATGCAACAGCATCATTATCACCATGATCATCATCATCATCATACAACTGCAATCACATTCAATTCATCTGAAGGAGTGTCAGGTCCTTTTAAGCATCGCATAACATTAATTATATGTGGGGACATATCTTTTAGGACCTATTTCTCTACATGTCTACAGGCCACATGGTCATTCTCCAGGCCTTCCATCTGCCTGAAAGACCCACCTCTTCCATCAAGTCTCAGTGTGTAGTTTGCTTGATAATTCAGCTATCTGTGAACAACACTCACAACTCTTGTTTCTCTCTAAAAGAGTTCTCAGAAGAACCCCCCCCCCCTACACTTGGTGTAAGTAGGCTATGTAGTCTGTGGGCTACTGTGCTCTCCCAGGATGAAGTGTTTAGATTAAAGGCTAAAACCCTCTCCCTGGTTTAAGTGGGTAAGCTATATACTGCAAAAGGTACACTTTCCAAACTTGATACTCTTTACCACTCTACCATCCAGTTTGTCACACATGACACATGCAATACACACCACTGCACTCGTTACTCTTTAGAGAACTAACCTTCCCATCAAACCTGTCATAACATTCTCTGGTTTATTCTCATTTGCACCCTTTTCCAACTATCACCTCTCTACCTATGTCACGTTACACTAAATGCCTCTCACACACTGACTCCCACAAAAGCCAGTTCATTTACAATGGCTCTACACAATATCCAGTCTTAAAGCACACTTTAAAGATGTATACACACATCAATTCTTTATGAACGCTGATTGCATTTGTGTAACAGAAACATGTCTAACATCTGCCATAGCCACATTTGAGCTATGCATGTGACTATTTCTCTGCATGTCAACATCCCACCTGGTCATTGTCCAGGCCTTCCATCTGCCTGGGAGACCCACCTTTACCATCAAGTATCACTGCAAGGATAGCTTGACAATTCAGCAATCTGTGAACAACACTCACAATTCTTGTTTCTCTCTTAACCTCACAGTTTTCAGAAGAATGCCCCTCTCCTACCCATACATTTGGTGTAAGTAGGCTATGTAATTGAAGGTCTACATTTCCATCCAATTGACCTGAATGACAACTGTCAAACTAACGTGGAGTCCATATACATTCAATTGTAGTGATCTTGATTATTTCAGTTAAACAAGCACATTCTTCATATAAGAAGAGACGGCACATTGGTTTAATTCTAGCAATGAAAATACAATGAAAGTGCAATGGGGGTCCCTTTGCACAACAATGCTTATATAAACATCAAAATGTAATCTGACAGTGTTGTGCCAAATTAGTAAGTTGTAGAGCATGCCATCCACTACCCATACAAGCATTATGAACCCCATTTAGCCACGGGGGGCGCTACAGCAATCAATTGCGTTTAAGCCACTTTTAAGAATTTTGGCTTGTTATAGCGCCACCCTTTGGCCTAACTGCTTCATATTTCTTGAGTTACCTCAAGATATGCTCTGGTACTACTATATCTGTTTTAGGAAATACCATCCAAGCGGTTAGGCCTTAACAGGAAATGAGCTCTCTAGCGCCCCCATTCAGTTTGATCTGGCCAGTAATGGAGGCTTTGCCTCAGGCTGACATTGTTGATATGAACACAAAGTTTTGTGGTGTTCCATCTATTCCATCAGAAGTAATATGCCTTTTTGTGAAAAGCCACACCCTCTGCAATATTCAATTGCTCATAGTGGCTCTTTTCATCAAGTTTTCTAAATTATGCCGAGATGGAACTTTAGATATTCATTGCTAGATTCTACCTACTGTGCTTCATGTAGATTGACAAAACTTTCTAGGAGGAGATAGATTTTAAGTGTTTTTCTACAATTGCAAAATTGTTGCAAATTAACATAATCTGAAGTTATGGCTCTTTGAGGCAAATTTGTTCAACCTGATGAGACATATATGCCTCCAAAGCGTCATGACTCTAGCTCCAACGGGGCATGAGATATGACCTTTCAAAGTTAGCATTTTAGCCCCTTTTATGTATTTTGGCTTGTTATAGCGCCACCCTGTGGCCAATCAGGCTCTTCTTTCTCGAGTGACCATTAGACATACCCTGGTACCACTGTACCGTGGTTCGGAAAGCTCTGCATGGCGGTTAGGCCTAAACTGAAAATGAGCTCTCTAGCGCCCCCATTTGGTTTGATTCGGCCAATAATGCAGTGGCCGCCTCAGGTTATATCTGCACAGATGTCTACCAAGTGGCGTGGTGTTCTGCACAACCCTTAAGAAAGTATACCCCTTTATGTGAAAAGCCACGCCCCATGCCATTTTCATTGGCTCATAGTTGCTGTTAAATGTAACTTTTTCTAATTTTGCCGAGATGGAATTATAGATATCGGTCCTTAGATTGTGTGTACCCAGTATCATGCAGATTGGTCAAAGTCTCTAGGAGGAGATAGATTTTAAGCGTTTTTCAAAAAATTCAAAATGGCGGAAAATCTATATAACCGGAAGTTATGGGTCCTTGAGGCAAATTTGTTCATCGTGAGGAGAGACATATGTGTGCAAAGTGTCATGTCTGTAGGTCAAACGGGGCCTGAGATATGCCTGTTCAAAGTTCGGAACTTCAGTCGGCTGCTATAGCGCCCCCTTTTGGCCAATCAATGTGAGACTTGCTCCATGGCTTCGGGCCATAAGCCTCTACCATCGTGCCAAGTTTTCGTAAAAAGTTACCAATCGGCTATAGGGCCTGGCATAGGCTCCCATGGCGGAAAAATAATAATAATAATAACACTACCAATAACAATAGGGTCTTCGCCCCTTTGGGGCTTGGCCCCTAAATATAGCTGCAAGCAGCAATAACGGGGCCAAGCACAATGGACGCAAGAAAGACAACAAGGGAAACGTGGCATTGGAACCATGCATATGAGTGTCTGTGTCACCTGACCAGGTAAATCAGGTTAAATTCATGCAACAAAAATATGATCATGCAAGTGCAATGACATTCAATTCATCTGACGGCATCAAGTGAGTGTTAGGTCCTTTTTTGCATCTCATTATATTCATTGTAATTTGGGAGCTATCTACATTTTAGGACCTTTTTCTCTGCATGTCTACATGCCACGTGATCATTCTCCAGGCCTTCCATTTGCATGTGAGTATCTATATATGTCGCCTGACCAGATGAATCAGTGCAATCACATTGAATTCATGGCATCAAGTGAGTGTGAGGTTTATTTTTTGCATGTCATTACATTGATTGTATTTTGGTACATATGTTTTAGAACCTATTTCTCTGCATGTCTACATGCCACATGTTCGTTCTCCAGGCCTTCCATCTGCCTGGAAGGCCCACCTTTACCATCAAGTCTCAGTGCGGGGATTTCTTGATAATTCAGCTACCTATGAAGAACACTCACAACTTTTGTTTCTCTCTACACCTCACAGTTTCCAGAAGAATGGCCCCCCTACACTTGGTGTAAGTAGGCTATGTAGTCTGTGGGCTACTGTCCTCTCCCAGGATGAAGTGTTTAGATTGAAGGCTAAAACCCTCTCCCTGGTTGAAGTGTGTAAGCTATATACTGCAAAAGGTACACTATCCAAACTTGATACTCTTTACCACTCTACCATCCAGTTTGTCACCCATGCCACATACAATACACACCACTGCACTCGTTACTCTTTGGACAACTAACCTTCCCATCAAACCTGTCATAACATTCCCTAGTTTAATCTCATTTGGACCCTTCTCCAACTATCACCTCTCTACCTATGTCACATGTTACACTAAATGCCTCTCACACACTGACTCCTACAAAAGCCAGTTCATTTACAATGGCTCTACACAATATCCAGTCTTAAAGCAGACTTTAAAGATGTACACACACATCAATTCTTTATGAACGCTGATTGCATTTGTGTAACAGAAACATGGCTAACATCTGCCATAGCCACATTTGAGCTATGCATGTGACTATTTCTCTGCATGTCAACCTCCCACCTGGTCATTGTCCAGGCCTTACATCTGCCTGGGAGTCCCACCTTTACCATCAAGTATCACTGCAAGGATAGCTTGACAATTCAGCAATCTGTGAACAACACTCACAATTCTTGTTTCTCTCTTAACCTCACAGTTTTCAGAAGAATGCCCCTCTCCTACCCATACATTTGGTGTAAGTAGGCTATGTAATTTAAGGTCTACATTTCCATCCAATTGACCTGAATGACTACTGTCAAACTAAAGTGGAGTCCATATGCATTCAATTGTAGTGATCTTGATTATTTCAGTTAAACAAGCACATTCTTCATATAAGAAGAGACGACACATTGGTTTAATTCTAGCAATGAAAATACAATGAAAGTGCAATGGGGGTCCCTTTGCACAACAATGCTTATATAAACATCAAAATGTAATCTGACAGTGTTGTGCCCAATTAGTAAGTTGTAGAGCATGCCATCAGCTACGCATACAAGCATTATGAACCCCATTTAGCCACGGGGGGCGCTACAGCAATCAATTGCATTTAAGCCACTTTTAAGAATTTCGGCTCATTATAGCGCCACTCTTTGGCCTAACTGCTTCATATTTCTTCAGTTCACTCAAGATATGCTCTGGTACTACTATATCTGTTTTGAAAAATACCATCCAAGCGGTTAGGCCTAAACAGGAAATGAGCTCTCTAGCGCCCCCATACAGTTTATTCTGGCCAGTAACGGAGGCTTTGCCTCGGGCAGACATTGTTGATATGAACACAAGGTTTTGTGGTGTTCCATGCATTCCTTCAGAAGTTGTATGCCTTTTTGTGAAAAGCCACACCCTCTGCAATATTCAATTGCTCACAGTGGCTATTTTCATCAAGTTTTCTTAATTATGCCGAGATGGAACTTTAGATATTCATTGCTAGATTATATATACTGTGCTTCATGTAGATTGACAAAACTTCCTATGAGGAGATAGATTTTAAGTGTTTTTCTACAATTGCAAAATTGTTGCAAATTAACATAATCTGAAGTTATGGCTCTTTGAGGCAAATTTGTTCAACCTGATGAGACATATATGCCTCCAAAGCGTCATGACTCTAGCTCCAACGGGGCATGAGATATGACCTTTCAAAGTTAGCATTTTAGCCCCTTTTATGTATTTTGGCTTGTTATAGCGCCACCCTGTGGCCAATCAGGCTCTTCTTTCTCGAGTGACCATTAGACATACCCTGGTACCACTGTACCGTGGTTCGGAAAGCTCTGCATGGCGGTTAGGCCTAAACTGAAAATGAGCTCTCTAGCGCCCCCATTTGGTTTGATTCGGCCAATAATGCAGTGGCCGCCTCAGGTTATATCTGCACAGATGTCTACCAAGTGGCGTGGTGTTCTGCACAACCCTTAAGAAAGTATACCCCTTTATGTGAAAAGCCACGCCCCATGCCATTTTCATTGGCTCATAGTTGCTGTTAAATGTAACTTTTTCTAATTTTGCCGAGATGGAATTATAGATATCGGTCCTTAGATTGTGTGTACCCAGTATCATGCAGATTGGTCAAAGTCTCTAGGAGGAGATAGATTTTAAGCGTTTTTCAAAAAATTCAAAATGGCGGAAAATCTATATAACCGGAAGTTATGGGTCCTTGAGGCAAATTTGTTCATCGTGAGGAGAGACATATGTGTGCAAAGTGTCATGTCTGTAGGTCAAACGGGGCCTGAGATATGCCTGTTCAAAGTTCGGAACTTCAGTCGGCTGCTATAGCGCCCCCTTTTGGCCAATCAATGTGAGACTTGCTCCATGGCTTCGGGCCATAAGCCTCTACCATCGTGCCAAGTTTTCGTAAAAAGTTACCAATCGGCTATAGGGCCTGGCATAGGCTCCCATGGCGGAAAAATAATAATAATAATAATAATAAATATAGCTGCAAGCAGCAATAACGGGGCCAAGCGCAACTAACGCATCAAAGCCAACAAGGAAAACACGCCATAGCTACATTGGAGCTATGCATGTGAGCATCTATGTCGCCTGACCAGGTTAATCAGGGCAAATTCATGCAACAGTATCATCATCATCATGATCATCATCATCATCATCATTATACAACTATGTCACATGTTACACTAAATGCCTCTCTCACACAGACTCCCACAAAAGCCAGTTCATTTATAATGGCTCTACACAATATCCAGAGTCTTAAAGCACACTTTAAAGATGTACACAAACATCAATTCTTTATGAACGCTGATAGCATTTGTGTAACAGAAACATGGCTGGCATCTGCCATAGCAACATTTGAGCTATGCATGTGACTGTCTTTGTCACCTGACAAGGTACATCAGGTTAAATTCATGCAACAGCATCATCATACAACCACATTCACAGTTAATTAATCTGATGATGTCAAGTGAGTGTCAGGTCCTTTTAAGCATCTCAACACATTTCTTCTATTTTGGGACATATTTTTAGGACCTATTTCTCTGCATGTCGACATCCCACATGGCCATTCTCCAGGCCTTCCATCTGCCTGGGAGACCCACCTTTACCATCAGGTCTCACTGCAGGGATAGATTGACAATCCAGCAATCTGTGAACAACACTCACAATTCTTGTTTCTCTCTTAACCTCACAGTTTTCAGAAGAATGCCCCTCTCCTACCCATACATTTGGTGTAAGTAGGCTATGTAATTGAAGGTCTACATTTCCATCCAATTGACCTGAATGACTACTGTCAAACTAAAGTGGAGTCCATATGCATTCATTTGTAGTGATCTTGATTATTTCAGTTAAACAAGCACATTCTTCATATAAGAAGAGACGACACATTGGTTTAATTCTAGCAATGAAAATACAATGAAAGTGCAATGGGGGTCCCTGTGCACTACAATGCTTATATAAACATCAAAATGTCATCTGACAGTGTTGTGCCCAATTAGTAAGTTGTAGAGCATGCCATCAGCTACGCATACAAGCATTATGAACCCCATTTAGCCACGGGGGGCGCTACAGCAATCAATTGCATTTAAGCCACTTTTAAGAATTTTGGCTCGTTATAGCGCCACCCTTTGTACACACACATCAATTCTTTATGAACGCTGATTGCATTTGTGTAACAGAAACATGGCTAACATCTGCCATAGCCACATTTGAGCTATGCATGTGACTATTTCTCTGCATGTCAACCTCCCACCTGGTCATTGTCCAGGCCTTACATCTGCCTGGGAGTCCCACCTTTACCATCAAGTATCACTGCAAGGATAGCTTGACAATTCAGCAATCTGTGAACAACACTCACAATTCTTGTTTCTCTCTTAACCTCACAGTTTTCAGAAGAATGCCCCTCTCCTACCCATACATTTGGTGTAAGTAGGCTATGTAATTTAAGGTCTACATTTCCATCCAATTGACCTGAATGACTACTGTCAAACTAAAGTGGAGTCCATATGCATTCAATTGTAGTGATCTTGATTATTTCAGTTAAACAAGCACATTCTTCATATAAGAAGAGACGACACATTGGTTTAATTCTAGCAATGAAAATACAATGAAAGTGCAATGGGGGTCCCTTTGCACAACAATGCTTATATAAACATCAAAATGTAATCTGACAGTGTTGTGCCCAATTAGTAAGTTGTAGAGCATGCCATCAGCTACGCATACAAGCATTATGAACCCCATTTAGCCACGGGGGGCGCTACAGCAATCAATTGCATTTAAGCCACTTTTAAGAATTTCGGCTCATTATAGCGCCACTCTTTGGCCTAACTGCTTCATATTTCTTCAGTTCACTCAAGATATGCTCTGGTACTACTATATCTGTTTTGAAAAATACCATCCAAGCGGTTAGGCCTAAACAGGAAATGAGCTCTCTAGCGCCCCCATACAGTTTATTCTGGCCAGTAACGGAGGCTTTGCCTCGGGCAGACATTGTTGATATGAACACAAGGTTTTGTGGTGTTCCATGCATTCCTTCAGAAGTTGTATGCCTTTTTGTGAAAAGCCACACCCTCTGCAATATTCAATTGCTCACAGTGGCTATTTTCATCAAGTTTTCTTAATTATGCCGAGATGGAACTTTAGATATTCATTGCTAGATTATATATACTGTGCTTCATGTAGATTGACAAAACTTCCTATGAGGAGATAGATTTTAAGTGTTTTTCAAAAAATGCAAGATTGTTGCAAATTAACATAATCTGAAGTTATGGCTCCTTGAGGCAAATTTGTTCAACCTGATGAGTCATATATGCCTCCAAAGCGTCATGACTCTAGCTCCAACGGGGCATGAGATATGACCTTTCTAAGTTAGCATTTTAGCCCCTTTTATGTATTTTGTCTTGTTATAGCGCCACCCTGTGGCCAATCAGGCTCTTCTTTCTCCAGTGACCATGAGACATACCCTGGTACCACTGTACCGTGGTTCGGAAAGCTCTGCATGGCGGTTAGGCCTAAACTAAAAATGAGCTCTCTAGCGCCCCCATTTGGTTTAATTGGGCCAATAATGCAGTGGCCGCCTCAGGTTATATCTGCACAGATGTCTACCAAGTGGCGTGGTGTTCTGCACAACCCTTAAGAAAGTATACCACTTTATGTGAAAAGCCACGCCCTATGCCATTTTCATTGGCTCATAGTTGCTGCTAAATGTAACTTTTTAAACTTTTGCCGAGATGGAATTTTAGATATCGTTCCCTAGATTGTGTGTAAAGGATTTCATGCAGATTGGTCAAAGTCTCTAGGAGGAGATAGATTTTAAGCGTTTTTCAAAAAATTCAAGATGGCGGAAAATCTATATAACCGGAAGTTATGGGTCCTTGAGGCAAATTTGTTCATCATGAGGAGAGACATATGTGTGCAAAGTGTCATGTCTGTAGGTCAAACGGGGCCTGAGATATGCCTGTTCAAAGTTCGCAACTTCAGTCGGCTGCTATAGCGCCCCCTTTTGGCCAATCAATTTGAGACTTGCTCCATGGCTTCGGGCCATAAGCCTCTACCATCTTGCAAAGTGTCGTAAAAAGTTACCAATCGGCTATAGGGCCTGGCATAGGCTCCCATGGCGGAAAAAGAATAATAATAATAATAATAAATATAGCTGCAAGCAGCAATAACGGGGCCAAGCGCAACTAACGCATCAAAGCCAACAAGGAAAACACGCCATAGCTACATTGGAGCTATGCATGTGAGCATCTATGTCGCCTGACCAGGTTAATCAGGGCAAATTCATGCAACAGTATCATCATCATCATGATCATCATCATCATCATCATTATACAACTATGTCACATGTTACACTAAATGCCTCTCTCACACAGACTCCCACAAAAGCCAGTTCATTTATAATGGCTCTACACAATATCCAGAGTCTTAAAGCACACTTTAAAGATGTACACAAACATCAATTCTTTATGAACGCTGATAGCATTTGTGTAACAGAAACATGGCTGGCATCTGCCATAGCAACATTTGAGCTATGCATGTGACTGTCTTTGTCACCTGACAAGGTACATCAGGTTAAATTCATGCAACAGCATCATCATACAACCACATTCACAGTTAATTAATCTGATGATGTCAAGTGAGTGTCAGGTCCTTTTAAGCATCTCAACACATTTCTTCTATTTTGGGACATATTTTTAGGACCTATTTCTCTGCATGTCGACATCCCACATGGCCATTCTCCAGGCCTTCCATCTGCCTGGGAGACCCACCTTTACCATCAGGTCTCACTGCAGGGATAGATTGACAATCCAGCAATCTGTGAACAACACTCACAATTCTTGTTTCTCTCTTAACCTCACAGTTTTCAGAAGAATGCCCCTCTCCTACCCATACATTTGGTGTAAGTAGGCTATGTAATTGAAGGTCTACATTTCCATCCAATTGACCTGAATGACTACTGTCAAACTAAAGTGGAGTCCATATGCATTCATTTGTAGTGATCTTGATTATTTCAGTTAAACAAGCACATTCTTCATATAAGAAGAGACGACACATTGGTTTAATTCTAGCAATGAAAATACAATGAAAGTGCAATGGGGGTCCCTGTGCACTACAATGCTTATATAAACATCAAAATGTCATCTGACAGTGTTGTGCCCAATTAGTAAGTTGTAGAGCATGCCATCAGCTACGCATACAAGCATTATGAACCCCATTTAGCCACGGGGGGCGCTACAGCAATCAATTGCATTTAAGCCACTTTTAAGAATTTTGGCTCGTTATAGCGCCACCCTTTGGCCTAACTGCTTCATATTTCTTCAGTTACCTCAAGATATGCTCTGGTATTACTATATCTGTTTTCGGAAATACCATCCAAGCGGTTAGGCCTAAACAGGAAATGAGCTCTCTAGCGCCCCCATACAGTTTATTCTGGCCAGTAACGGAGGCTTTGCCTCGGGCTGACATTGTTGATATGAACAAAAGGTTTTGTGGTGTTCCATGCATTCCTTCAGAAGTTATATGCCTTTTTGTGAAAAGCCACACCCTCTGCAATATTCAATTGCTCACAGTGGCTATTTTCATCAAGTTTTCTTAATTATGCCGAGATGGAACTTTAGATATTCATTGCTAGATTATATATTCTGTGCTTCATGTAGATTGACAAAACTTCCTATGAGGAGATAGATTTTAAGTGTTTTTCAAAAAATGCAAGATTGTTGCAAATTAACATAATCTTAAATTATGGCTCCTTGAGGGAAATTTGTTCAAGCTGATGAGACATAAATCCCTCCAAAGCTTCATGATTCTAGCTCCAACGGGGCATGACACATGACCATTCAAAGTTTGCATTTTAGCCCCTTTTATGTATTTTGGCTTGTTATAGCGCCACCCTGTGGCCAATCAGGCTCTTCTTTCTCGAGTGACCATTAGACATACCCTGGTACCACTGTACCGTGGTTCGGAAAGCTCTGAATGGCGGTTAGGCCTAAACTGAAAATGAGCTCTCTAGCGCCCCCATTTGGTTTGATTCGGCCAATAATGCAGTGGCCGCCTCAGGTTATATCTGCACCGATGTCTACCAAGTGGCGTGGTGTTCTGCACAACCCTTAAGAAAGTATACCCCTTTATGTGAAAAGCCACGCCCCATGCCATTTTCATTGGCGCATAGTTGCTGTTAAATGTAACTTTTTCTACTTTTGCCGAGATGGAATTATAGATATCGGTCCTTAGATTGTGTGTACCCAGTATCATGCAGATTGGTCAAAGTCTCTAGGAGGAGATAGATTTTAAGCGTTTTTCAAAAAATTCAAAATGGCGGAAAATCTATATAACCGGAAGTTATGGGTTCTTGAGGCAAATTTGTTCATCCTGAGGAGAGACATATGTGTGCAAAGTGTCATGTCTGTAGGTCAAACGGGGCCTGAGATATGACTGTTCAAAGTTTGTAACTTCAGTCGGCTGCTATAGCGCCCCCTTTTGGCCAATAAATGTGAGACTTGCTCCATGGCTTCGGGCCATAAGCCTCTACCATCTTGCAAAGTTTCGTCAAAAGTTACCAATCGCCTATAGGGCCTGCCATAGACTCCCATGGCAGATGAATAATAATAATAACACTAACAATTACAATAGGGGCTTCGCCCTTTCGGGCTTGGCCCCTAATAATACTACCAATAACAATAGGGTCTTCGCCCCTTTGGGGCTTGGCCCCTAAATATAGCTGCAAGCAGCAATAACGGGGCCAAGCGCAACTAACGCATCAAAGCCAACGAGGAAAACACGTCATAGCTACATTGGAGCTATGCATGTGAGCATCTATGTCGCCTGACCAGGTGAATCAGGTCAAATTCATGCAACAGTATCATCATCACCATGATCATCATTATCATCATCATTATACAACTGCATTCACATTCAATTCATCTGACAGCGTCAAGTGAGAGTCAGGTCCTTTTTAGAATCTCATTACATTTATTCTATTTTGGTACATATGTTTTAGGAACTATTTCTCTGCATGTCTACATGCCACATGATCATTCTCCAGGCCTTCCATCTGCCTGGAAGGCCCACCTTCACCATCAAGTCTCAATGCGGGGACTTCTTGATAATTCAGCTATCTATGAAGAACACTCACAACTTTTGTTTCTCTCTACACCTCACAGTTTCCAGAAGAATTCCCCCCCCTACACTTGGTGTAAGTAGGCTATGTAGTCTGTGGGCTACTGCGCTCTCCAAGGATGAAGTGTTTAGGCTAAAGGCTACAACCCTCTCCCTGGTTGAAGTGTGTAAGCTATAGAGTGCAAAAGGTACACTTTCCAAACGTGACACTCTTTACCACTCTACCATCCAGTTTGTCACACATGACACATACAATACACAACACTGCACTCCTATCTGTTTGGACAACTAACCTTCCCATCAAACCTGTCATAACATTCCCTAGTTTATTCTCATTTGCACCCTTCTCCAACTATCACCTCTCTAACTATGTCACATGTTACACTAAATGCCTCTCTCACACAGACTCCCACAAAAGCCAGTTCATTTATAATGGCTCTAAACAATATCCAGAGTCTTAAAGCACACTTTAAAGATGTACACACATCAATTCTTTACGAACGCTGATAGCATTTGTGTAACAGAAACATGGCTAACATCTGCCATAGCCACATTTGAGCTATGCATGTGACTGTCTTTGTCGCCTGACTAGGTACATCAGGTTAAATTCATGCAACAGCATCATCATACAACCACACTCACAGTTAATTCATCTGATGATGTCAAGTGAGTGTCAGGTCCTTTTAAGCATCTCAACACATTTATTCTATTTTGGGACATATTTTTAGGACCTATTTCTCTGCATGTCTACATCCCACCTGGTCATTCTCCAGGCCTTCCATCTGCCTGGAAGACCCACCTTTACCATCAAGTATCACTGCAGGGATAGCTTGACAATTCAGCAATCTGTGAACAACACTCACAATTCTTGTTTCTCTCTTAACCACAGTTTTCAGAAGAATGCCCCTCTTCTACCCATACATTTGGTGTAAGTAGGCTATGTAATTTAAGGTCTACATTTCCATCCAATTGACCTGAATGACTACTGTCAAACTAAAGTGGAGTCCATATGCATTCAATTGTAGTGATCTTGATTATTTCAGTTAAACAAGCACATTCTTCATATAAGAAGAGACGACACATTGGTTTAATTCTAGCAATGAAAATACAATGAAAGTGCAATGGGGGTCCCTTTGCACAACAATGCTTATATAAACCTCAAAATGTAATCTGACAGTGTTGTGCCCAATTAGTAAATTGTAGAGCATGCCATCAGCTACGCATACAAGCATTATGAACCCCATTTAGCCACGGGGGGCGCTACAGCAATCAATTGCATTTAAGCCACTTTTAAGAATTTCGGCTCGTTATAGCGCCACCCTTTGGCCTAACTGCTTCATATTTATTCAGTTACCTCAAGATATGGTCTGGTACTACTATATCTGTTTTCGGAAATACCATTTAAGCGGTTAGGCCTGAACAGGAAATTTGCTCTCTAGCGCCCCCATTCAGTTTAATCTGCCCAGTAATGGAGGCTTTGCCTCTGGCTGACATTGTTGATATGAACACAACGTTTTGTGGTGTTCCATGCATTCCTTCAGAAGTAATATGCCTTTTTGTGAAAAGCCACACCCTCTGCAATATTCAATTGCTCACAGTGGCTATTTTCATTATGTTTTCTAAATTATGCCGAGATGGAACTTTAGATATTCATTGTTAGATTCTATATACTGTGCTTCATGTAGATTGACAAAACTTCCTAGGAGGAGATAGATTTCAAGTGTTTTTCAAAAAATGCAAAATTGTTGCAAATTAACATAATCCGAAGTTATGGCTCCTTGAGGCAAATTTGTTTACCCTGATGAGACATATATGCCTCCAAAGCGTCCTGACTCTAGCTCCAACGGGGCATGACATATGACCATTCAAAGTTTGCATTTTATCCCCTTTTATGTATTTTGGCTTGTAATAGCGCCACCCTGTGGCCAATCAGGCTCTTCTTTCTCCAGTGACTATTAGACATACCCTGGTACCACTGTACCATGGTTCGGAAAGCTCTGCATGGCGGTTAGGCCTAAACTGAAAATGAGCTCTCTAGCGCCCCCATTTGGTTTGATTGGGCCAATAATGCAGTGGCCGCCTCAGGTTATATCTGCACAGATGTCTTATAAGTGGCGTGGTGTTCTGCACAACCCTTAAGAAAGTATACCACTTTATGTGAAAAGCCACGCCCTATGCCATTTTCATTGGCTCATAGTTGCTGTTATATTTAACTTTTTCAACTTTTGCCGAGATGGAATTTTAGATATTGGTCCCTAGATTGTCTGTACCGGATGTCATGCAGATTGGTCAAAGTCTCTAGGAGGAGATAGATTTTAAGCGTTTTTCAAAAAATTCAAAATGGCGGAAAATCTATATAACCGGAAGTTATGGGTCCTTGAGGCAAATTTGTTCGTCATGAGGAGAGACATATGTGTGCAAATGTACATGTCTGTAGGTCAAACGGGGCCTGAGATATGCCTGTTCAAAGTTCGCAACTTCAGTCGGCTGCTATAGCGCCCCCTTTTGGCCAATCGATGTGAGACTTGCTCCACTGCTGCGGGGCCTAAGCCTCTATGACTCTGCCGATTTTCGTAAAAAGCGACCAGTCGGTTATAGGGCCTTGCATAGACACCCATGGCGGAATAATAATACTACCAATAACAATAGGGTCTTCGCCCCTTCGGGGCTTGGCCCCTAATAATAACACTACCAATTACAATAGGGTCTTCGCCCCTACGGGGCTTGGCCCCTAAATATAGCTGCAAGCAGCAATAACGGGGCCAAGCGCAACTAACGGCAACTAACGCATCAAAGCCAACGAGGAAAATACGCCATAGCTACAGTGGAGCTATGCATGTGAGCATCTATGTCGCCTGACCAGGTGAATCAGGTCAAATTCATGCAACAGTATCATCATCACCATGATCATCATCATCATCATCATTATACAACTGCATTCACATTCAATTCATCTGACAGCGTCAAGTGAGTCAGGTCCTTTTTAGAATCTCATTACATTTATTCTATTTTGGTACATATGTTTTAGGACCTATTTCTCTGCATGTCTACATGCCACATGATCATTCTCCAGGCCTTCCATCTCCCTGGAAGGCCCACCTTTACCATCAAGTCTCAGTGCGGGGATTTCTTGATAATTCAGCTATCTATGAAGAACACACAACTTTTGTTTCTCTCTACACCTCACAGTTTCCAGAAGAATGCCCCCCCTACACTTGGTGTAAGTAGGCTATGTAGTCTGTTGGCTACTGCGCTCTCCAAGGATGAAGTGTTTAGGCTAAAGCCTACAACCCTCTCCCTGGTTTAAGTGGGTAAGCTATATACTGCAAAAGGTACACTTTCCAAACTTGACACTCTTTACCACTCTACCATCCAGTTTGTCACACATGACACATGCAATACACACCACTGCACTCGTTACTCTTTAGAGAACTAACCTTCCCATCAAACCTGTCATAACATTCTCTGGTTTATTCTCATTTGCACCCTTTTCCAACTATCACCTCTCTACCTATGTCACGTTACACTAAATGCCTCTCACACACTGACTCCCACAAAAGCCAGTTCATTTACAATGGCTCTACACAATATCCAGTCTTAAAGCACACTTTAAAGATGTACACACACATCAATTCTTTATGAACGCTGATTGCATTTGTGTAACAGAAACATGTCTAACATCTGCCATAGCCACATTTGAGCTATGCATGTGACTATTTCTCTGCATGTCAACATCCCACCTGGTCATTGTCCAGGCCTTCCATCTGCCTGGGAGACCCACCTTTACCATCAAGTATCACTGCAAGGATAGCTTGACAATTCAGCAATCTGTGAACAACACTCACAATTCTTGTTTCTCTCTTAACCTCACAGTTTTCAGAAGAATGCCCCTCTCCTACCCATACATTTGGTGTAAGTAGGCTATGTAATTTAAGGTCTACATTTCCATCCAATTGACCTGAATGACAACTGTCAAACTAACGTGGAGTCCATATACATTCAATTGTAGTGATCTTGATTATTTCAGTTAAACAAGCACATTCTTCATATAAGAAGAGACGGCACATTGGTTTAATTCTAGCAATGAAAATACAATGAAAGTGCAATGGGGGTCCCTTTGCACAACAATGCTTATATAAACATCAAAATGTAATCTGACAGTGTTGTGCCCAATTAGTAAGTTGTAGAGCATGCCATCCACTACCCATACAAGCATTATGAACCCCATTTAGCCACGGGGGGCGCTACAGCAATCAATTGCGTTTAAGCCACTTTTAAGAATTTTGGCTTGTTATAGCGCCACCCTTTGGCCTAACTGCTTCATATTTCTTGAGTTACCTCAAGATATGCTCTGGTACTACTATATCTGTTTTAGGAAATACCATCCAAGCGGTTAGGCCTTAACAGGAAATGAGCTCTCTAGCGCCCCCATTCAGTTTGATCTGGCCAGTAATGGAGGCTTTGCCTCAGGCTGACATTGTTGATATGAACACAAAGTTTTGTGGTGTTCCATCTATTCCATCAGAAATAATATGCCTTTTTGTGAAAAGCCACACCCTCTGCAATATTCAATTGCTCATAGTGGCTCTTTTCATCAAGTTTTCTAAATTATGCCGAGATGGAACTTTAGATATTCATTGCTAGATTCTACCTACTGTGCTTCATGTAGATTGACAAAACTTTCTAGGAGGAGATAGATTTTAAGTGTTTTTCTACAATTGCAAAATTGTTGCAAATTAACATAATCTGAAGTTATGGCTCTTTGAGGCAAATTTGTTCAACCTGATGAGACATATATGCCTCCAAAGCGTCATGACTCTAGCTCCAACGGGGCATGAGATATGACCTTTCAAAGTTAGCATTTTAGCCCCTTTTATGTATTTTGGCTTGTTATAGCGCCACCCTGTGGCCAATCAGGCTCTTCTTTCTCGAGTGACCATTAGACATACCCTGGTACCACTGTACCGTGGTTCGGAAAGCTCTGCATGGCGGTTAGGCCTAAACTGAAAATGAGCTCTCTAGCGCCCCCATTTGGTTTGATTCGGCCAATAATGCAGTGGCCGCCTCAGGTTATATCTGCACAGATGTCTACCAAGTGGCGTGGTGTTCTGCACAACCCTTAAGAAAGTATACCCCTTTATGTGAAAAGCCACGCCCCATGCCATTTTCATTGGCTCATAGTTGCTGTTAAATGTAACTTTTTCTACTTTTGCCGAGATGGAATTATAGATATCGGTCCTTAGATTGTGTGTACCCAGTATCATGCAGATTGGTCAAAGTCTCTAGGAGGAGATAGATTTTAAGCGTTTTTCAAAAAATTCAAAATGGCGGAAAATCTATATAACCGGAAGTTATGGGTCCTTGAGGCAAATTTGTTCATCGTGAGGAGAGACATATGTGTGCAAAGTGTCATGTCTGTAGGTCAAACGGGGCCTGAGATATGCCTGTTCAAAGTTCGGAACTTCAGTCGGCTGCTATAGCGCCCCCTTTTGGCCAATCAATGTGAGACTTGCTCCACTGCTGCGGGGCCTAAGCCTCTATGACTCTGCCTATTTTTCGTAAAAAGCGACCAGTCGGTTATAGGGCCTTGCATAGACTCCCATGGCGGAATAATAATAATAATAAATATAGCTGCAAGCAGCAATAACGGGGCCAAGCGCAACTAACGCATCAAAGCCAATGAGGAAAACACGCCATAGCTACATTGGAGCTATGCATGTGAGCATCTATGTCGCCTGACCAGGTGAATCAGGTCAAATTCATGCAACAGTATCATCATCACCATGATCATCATCATCATCATCGTTATACAACTGCATTCACATTCAATTCATCTGACAGCATCAAGTGAGAGTCAGGTCCTTTTTAGAATCTCATTACATTTATTCTATTTTGGTACATATGTTTTAGGGCCTATTTCTCCACATGTCTACATGCCACATCATTCTCCAGGCCTTCCATCTGCCTGGAAGGCCCACCTTTACCATCAAGTCTCAGTGCGGGGATTTCTTGATAATTCAGCTATTTATGAAGAACACTCACAACTTTTGTTTCTCTCTACACCTCACAGTTTCCAGAAGAATGCCCCCCCTACACTTGGTGTAAGTAGGCTATGTAGTCTGTGGGCTACTGTGCTCTCCCAGGATGAAGTGTTTAGACTAAAGGCTACAACCCTCTCCCTGGTTGAAGTGTGTAAGCTATATACTGCAAAAGGTACACTTTCCAAACGTGACACTCTTTACCACTCTACCATCCAGTTTGTCACACACGACACATACAATACACACCACTGCACTCGTTACTGTTTTGACAACTAACCTTCCCATCAAACCTGTCATAACATTCCCTAGTTTATTCTCATTTGCACCCTTCTCCAACTATCACCTCTCTACCTATGTCACATGTTACACTAAATGCCTCTCTCACACAGACTCCCACATACCAGTTCATTTATAATGGCTCTACACAATATCCATTGTCTTAAAGCACACTTTAAAGATGTACACACACATCAATTCTTTATGAACGCTGATTGCATTTGTGTAACAGAAACCTGGCTAACATCTGCCATAGCCACATTTGAGCTATGCTTGGAGCATCTATGTCGCCTGACCAGGTGAATCAGGTCAAATTCATGCAACAGTGTCATCATCACCATGATCATCATCATCATTATACAACTATGTCACATGTTACACTAAATGCCTCTCTCACACAGACTCCCATAAAAGCCAGTTCATTTATAATGGCTCTACACAATATCCAGAGTCTTAAAGCACACTTTAAAGATGTACACACACATCAATTCTTTATGAACGCTGATAGTATTTGTGTAACAGAAACATGGCTGGCATCTGCCATAGCCACATTTGAGCTATGCATGTGACTGTCGTTGTCACCTGACAAGGTGCATCAGGTTAAATTCATGCAACAACATCATCATACAACCACAATCACAGTTAATTCATCTGATGATGTCAAGTGAGTGTCAGGTCCTTTTAAGCATCTCAACACATTTCTTCTATTTTGGGACATATTTTTAGGACCTATTTCTCTGCATGTCGACATCCCACCTGGTCATTGTCCAGGCCTTCCATCTGCCTGGGAGACCCACCTTTACCATCAAGTATCACTGCAGGGATAGCTTGACAATTCAGCAATCTGTGAACAACACTCACAATTCTTGTTTCTCTCTTAACCTCACAGTTTTCAAAAGAATGCCCCTCTCCTACCCATACATTTGGTGTAAGTAGGCTATGTAATTTAAGGTCTACATTTCCATCCAATTGACCTGAATGACTACTGTCCAACTAAAGTGGAGTCCATATGCATTCAATTGTAGTGATCTTGATTATTTCAGTTAAACAAGCACATTCTTCATATAAGAAGAGAGGACACATTGGTTTAATTCTAGCAATGAAAATACAATGAAAGTGCAATTGGGGTCCCTTTGCACAACAATGCTTATATAAACATCAAAATGTAATCTGACAGTGTTGCGCCCCATTAGTAAGTTGTAGAGCATGCCATCAGCTACGTATACAAGCATTATGAACCCCATTTAGCCACGGGGGGCGCTACAGCAATCAATTGCGTTTAAGCAACTTTTAAGAATTTTGACTCGTTATAGCGCCACCCTTTGGCCTAACTGCTTCATATTTCTTCAGTTACCTCAAGATATACTCTGGTACTACGACATCTGTTTTCAGAAATACCATCCAAGTGGTTAGGCCTGAACAGGAAATGAGCTCTCTAGCGCCCCCATACAGTTTATTCTGGCCAGTAACAGAGGCTTTGCCTCGGGCTGACATTGTTGATATGAACACAAGGTTTTGTGGTGTTCCATGCATTCCTTCAGAAGTTATATGCCTTTTAGTGAAAAGCCACACCCTCTGCAATATTCAATTGCTCACAGTGGCTATTTTCATCAAGTTTTCTAAATTATGCCGAGATGGAACTTTAGATATTCATTGCTAGATTCTATATACTGTGCTTCATGTAGATTGACAAAACTTCCTAGGAGGAGATAGATTTTAAGTGTTTTTCAAAAAATGCAAAATTGTTGCAAATTTACATAATTTGAAGTTATGGCTCCTTGAGGCAAATTTGTTCAAACTGATGAGACATATATGCCTGCAAAGCCTCATGACTCTAGCTCCAACAGGGCATGAGATATGACCTTTCAAAGTTTGCATTTTAGCCCCTTTTATGTATTTTGGCTTGTTATAGCGCCACCCTGTGGCCAATCAGGCTCTTCTTTCTCGAGTGACCATTAGACATACCCTGGTACCACTGTACCGTGGTTCGGAAAGCTCTGCATGGCGGTTAGGCCTAAACTGAAAATGAGCTCTCTAGCGCCCCCATTTGGTTTGATTGGGCCAATAATGCAGTGGCCGCCTCAGGTTATATTTGCACAAATGTCTACTAAGTGGCGTGGTGTTCTGCACAACCCTTAAGAAAGTATACCACTTTATGTGAAAAGCCACGCCCCATGCCATTTTCATTGGCTCATAGTTGCTGTTAAGTTTAACTTTTTAAACTTTTGCCGAGATGGAATTTTAGATATCGTTCCCTAGATTGTGTGTACCTGATTTCATGCAGATTGGTCAAAGTCTCTAGGAGGAGATAGATTTTAAGCGTTTTTCAAAAAATTCAAAATGGCGGAAAATCTATATAACCGGAAGTTATGGGTCCTTGAGGCAAATTTGTTCATCATGAGGAGAGACATATGTGTGCAAAGTGTCATGTCTGTAGGTCAAACGGGGCCTGAGATATGCCTGTTCAAAGTTCGCAACTTCAGTCGGCTGCTATAGCGCCCCCTTTTGGCCAATCAATGTGAGACTTGCTCCACTGCTGCGGGGCCTAAGCCTCTATGACTCTGCCTATTTTTCGTAAAAAGCGACCAGTCGGTTATAGGGCCTTGCATAGACTCCCATGGCGGAATAATAATAATAATAATAAATATAGCTGCAAGCAGCAATAACGGGGCCAAGCGCAACGAACGCATCAAAGCCAACGAGGAAAATACGCCATAGCTACATTGGAGCTATGCATGTGAGCATCTATGTCGCCTGACCAGGTGAATCAGGTCAAATTCATGCAACAGTATCATCATCACCATGATCATCATCATCATCATCATCATTATACAACTGCATTCACATTCAATTCATCTGAAGGCGTCAAGTGAGAGTCAGGTCCTTTTTAGAATCTCATTACATTCATTCTATTTTGGTACATATGTTTTAGAACCTATTTCTCTGCATGTCTACATGCCACATGATCATTCTCCAGGCCTTCCATCTGCCTGGAAGGCCCACCTTTACCATCAAGTCTCAGTGCGGGGATTTCTTGATAATTCAGCTACCTATGAAGAACACTCACAACTTTTGTTTCTCTCTACACCTCACAGTTTCCAGAAAAATGCCCCCCCTACACTTGGTGTAAGTAGGCTATGTAGTATGTGGGCTACTGTCCTCTCCCAGGATGACGTGTTTAGATTAAAGGCTAAAACCCTCTCCCTGGTTGAAGTGTGTAAGCTATATACTGCAAAAGATACACTATCAAAACTTGATACTCTTTACCACTCTACCATCCAGTTTGTCACCCATGCCACATACTGTACAATACACACCACTGCACTCGTTACTCTTTGGACAACTAACCTTCCCATCAAACCTGTCATAACATGCCCTAGTTTAATCTCATTTGCATCCTTCTCCAACTATCACCTCTCTACCTATGTCACATTTTACACTAAATGCCTCTCACACACTGACTCCTACAAAAGCCAGTTCATTTACAATGGCTCTACACAATATCCAGTCTTAAAGCAGACTTTAAAGATGTACACACACATCAATTCTTTATGAACGCTGATTGCATTTGTGTAACAGAAACATGGCTAACATCTGCCATAGCCACATTTGAGCTATGCATGTGACTATTTCTCTGCATGTCAACATCCCACCTGGTCATTGTCCTGGCCTTCCATCTGCCTGGGAGACCCACCTTTACCATCAAGTATCACTGCAATGATAGCTTGACAATTCAGCAATCTGTGAACAACACTCACAATTCTTGTTTCTCTCTTAACCTCACAGTTTTCAGAAGAATGCCCCTCTCCTACCCATACATTTGGTGTAAGTAGGCTATGTAATTGAAGGTCTACATTTCCATCCAATTGACCTGAATGACTACTGTCAAACTAAAGTGGAGTCCATATGCATTCAATTGTAGTGATCTTGATTATTTCAGTTAAACAAGCACATTCTTCATATAAGAAGAGATGACACATTGGTTTAATTCTAGCAATGAAAATACAATGAAAGTGCAATGGGGGTCCCTTTGCACAACAATGCTTATATAAACATCAAAATGTAATCTGACAGTGTTGTGCCCAATTAGTAAGTTGTAGAGCATGTCATCAGCTACGCATACAAGCATTATGAACCCCATTTAGCTACGGGGGGCGCTACAGCAATCAATTGCATTTAAGCCACTTTTAAGAATTTTGGCTCGTTATAGCGCCACTCTTTGGCCTAACTGCTTCATATTTCTTCAGTTACCTCAAGATATGCTCTGGTACTACTATATCTGTTTTGAAAAATACCATCCAAGCGGTTAGGCCTTAACAGGAAATGAGCTCTCTAGCGCCCCCATTCAGTTTGATCTGGCCAGTAATGGAGGCTTTGCCTCAGGCTGACATTGTTGATATGAACACAAAGTTTTGTGGTGTTCCATCTATTCCATCAGAAGTAATATGCCTTTTTGTGAAAAGCCACACCCTCTGCAATATTCAATTGCTCATAGTGGCTCTTTTCATCAAGTTTTCTAAATTATGCCGAGATGGAACTTTAGATATTCATTGCTAGATTCTACCTACTGTGCTTCATGTAGATTGACAAAACTTTCTAGGAGGAGATAGATTTTAAGTGTTTTTCTACAATTGCAAAATTTTTGTAAATTAACATAATCTGAAGTTATGGCTCTTTGAGGCAAATTTGTTCAACCTGATGAGACATATATGCCTCCAAAGCGTCATGACTCTAGCTCCAACGGGGCATGAGATATGACCTTTCAAAGTTAGCATTTTAGCCCCTTTAATGTATTTTGGCTTGTTATAGCGCCACCCTGTGGCCAATCAGGCTCTTCTTTCTCGAGTGACCATTAGACATACCCTGGTACCACTGTACCGTGGTTCGGAAAGCTCTGCATGGCGGTTAGGCCTAAACTGAAAATGAGCTCTCTAGCGCCCCCATTTGGTTTGATTCGGCCAATAATGCAGTGGCCGCCTCAGGTTATATCTGCACAGATGTCTACCAAGTGGCGTGGTGTTCTGCACAACCCTTAAGAAAGTATACCCCTTTATGTGAAAAGCCACGCCCCATGCCATTTTCATTGGCTCATAGTTGCTGTTAAATGTAACTTTTTCTACTTTTGCCGAGATGGAATTATAGATATCGGTCCTTAGATTGTGTGTACCCAGTATCATGCAGATTGGTCAAAGTCTCTAGGAGGAGATAGATTTTAAGCGTTTTTCAAAAAATTCAAAATGGCGGAAAATCTATATAACCGGAAGTTATGGGTCCTTGAGGCAAATTTGTTCATCGTGAGGAGAGACATATGTGTGCAAATGTACATGTCTGTAGGTCAAACGGGGCCTGAGATATGCCTGTTCAAAGTTCGCAACTTCAGTCGGCTGCTATAGCGCCCCCTTTTGGCCAATCGATGTGAGACTTGCTCCATGGCTTCAGGGCCTAAGCCTCTACGACTCTGCCGATTATTATAAAAAGCGACCAGTCGGTTATAGGGCCTGCCATAGACTCCCATGGCGGAATAATAATACTACCAATAACAATAGGGTCTTCGCCCCTTTGGGGCTTGGCCCCTAATAATACTAACAATAACAATAGGGTCTTCGCCCCTTTGGGGCTTGGCCCCTAAATATAGCTGCAAGCAGCAATAACGGGGCCAAGCACAATGGACGCAAGAAAGACAACAAGGGAAACGTGGCATTGGAACCATGCATATGAGTGTCTGTGTCACCTGACCAGGTAAATCAGGTTAAATTCATGCAACAAAAATATGATCATGCAAGTGCAATGACATTCAATTCATCTGACGGCATCAAGTGAGTGTTAGGTCCTTTTTTGCATCTCATTATATTCATTGTAATTTGGGAGCTATCTACATTTTAGGACCTTTTTCTCTGCATGTCTACATGCCACGTGATCATTCTCCAGGCCTTCCATTTGCATGTGAGTATCTATATATGTCGCCTGACCAGATGAATCAGTGCAATCACATTGAATTCATGGCATCAAGTGAGTGTGAGGTTTATTTTTTGCATGTCATTACATTGATTGTATTTTGGTACATATGTTTTAGAACCTATTTCTCTGCATGTCTACATGCCACATGTTCGTTCTCCAGGCCTTCCATCTGCCTGGAAGGCCCACCTTTACCATCAAGTCTCAGTGCGGGGATTTCTTGATAATTCAGCTACCTATGAAGAACACTCACAACTTTTGTTTCTCTCTACACCTCACAGTTTCCAGAAGAATGGCCCCCCTACACTTGGTGTAAGTAGGCTATGTAGTCTGTGGGCTACTGTCCTCTCCCAGGATGAAGTGTTTAGATTGAAGGCTAAAACCCTCTCCCTGGTTGAAGTGTGTAAGCTATATACTGCAAAAGGTACACTATCCAAACTTGATACTCTTTACCACTCTACCATCCAGTTTGTCACCCATGCCACATACAATACACACCACTGCACTCGTTACTCTTTGGACAACTAACCTTCCCATCAAACCTGTCATAACATTCCCTAGTTTAATCTCATTTGGACCCTTCTCCAACTATCACCTCTCTACCTATGTCACATGTTACACTAAATGCCTCTCACACACTGACTCCTACAAAAGCCAGTTCATTTACAATGGCTCTACACAATATCCAGTCTTAAAGCAGACTTTAAAGATGTACACACACATCAATTCTTTATGAACGCTGATTGCATTTGTGTAACAGAAACATGGCTAACATCTGCCATAGCCACATTTGAGCTATGCATGTGACTATTTCTCTGCATGTCAACCTCCCACCTGGTCATTGTCCAGGCCTTACATCTGCCTGGGAGTCCCACCTTTACCATCAAGTATCACTGCAAGGATAGCTTGACAATTCAGCAATCTGTGAACAACACTCACAATTCTTGTTTCTCTCTTAACCTCACAGTTTTCAGAAGAATGCCCCTCTCCTACCCATACATTTGGTGTAAGTAGGCTATGTAATTTAAGGTCTACATTTCCATCCAATTGACCTGAATGACAACTGTCAAACTAACGTGGAGTCCATATACATTCAATTGTAGTGATCTTGATTATTTCAGTTAAACAAGCACATTCTTCATATAAGAAGAGACGGCACATTGGTTTAATTCTAGCAATGAAAATACAATGAAAGTGCAATGGGGGTCCCTTTGCACAACAATGCTTATATAAACATCAAAATGTAATCTGACAGTGTTGTGCCCTATTAGTAAGTTGTAGAGCATGCCATCCGCTACCCATACAAGCATTATGAACCCCATTTAGCCACGGGGGGCGCTACAGCAATCAATTGCGTTTAAGCCACTTTTAAGAATTTTGGCTTGTTATAGCGCCACCCTTTGGCCTAACTGCTTCATATTTCTTCAGTTCACTCAAGATATGCTCTGGTACTACTATATCTGTTTTGAAAAATACCATCCAAGCGGTTAGGCCTAAACAGGAAATGAGCTCTCTAGCGCCCCCATACAGTTTATTCTGGCCAGTAACGGAGGCTTTGCCTCGGGCAGACATTGTTGATATGAACACAAGGTTTTGTGGTGTTCCATGCATTCCTTCAGAAGTTGTATGCCTTTTTGTGAAAAGCCACACCCTCTGCAATATTCAATTGCTCACAGTGGCTATTTTCATCAAGTTTTCTTAATTATGCCGAGATGGAACTTTAGATATTCATTGCTAGATTATATATACTGTGCTTCATGTAGATTGACAAAACTTCCTATGAGGAGATAGATTTTAAGTGTTTTTCAAAAAATGCAAGATTGTTGCAAATTAACATAATCTGAAGTTATGGCTCCTTGAGGCAAATTTGTTCAACCTGATGAGACATATATGCCTCCAAAGCGTCATGACTCTAGCTCCAACGGGGCATGAGATATGACCTTTCAAATTTAGCATTTTAGCCCCTTTTATGTATTTTGTCTTGTTATAGCGCCACCCTGTGGCCAATCAGGCTCTTCTTTCTCCAGTGACCATGAGACATACCCTGGTACCACTGTACCGTGGTTCGGAAAGCTCTGCATGGCGGTTAGGCCTAAACTAAAAATGAGCTCTCTAGCGCCCCCATTTGGTTTAATTGGGCCAATAATGCAGTGGCCGCCTCAGGTTATATCTGCACAGATGTCTACCAAGTGGCGTGGTGTTCTGCACAACCCTTAAGAAAGTATACCACTTTATGTGAAAAGCCACGCCCTATGCCATATTCATTGGCTCATAGTTGCTGCTAAATGTAACTTTTTAAACTTTTGCCGGGATGGAATTTTAGATATCGTGCCCTAGATTGTGTGTAAAGGATTTCATGCAGATTGGTCAAAGTCTCTAGGAGGAGATAGATTTTAAGCGTTTTTCAAAAAATTCAAGATGGCGGAAAATCTATATAACCGGAAGTTATGGGTCCTTGAGGCAAATTTGTTCATTATGAGGAGAGACATATGTGTGCAAAGTGTCATGTCTGTAGGTCAAACGGGGCCTGAGATATGCCTGTTCAAAGTTCGCCAATTCAGTCGGCTGCTATAGCGCCCCCTTTTGGCCAATCAATTTGAGACTTGCTCCATGGCTTCGGGCCATAAGCCTCTACCATCTTGCAAAGTGTCGTAAAAAGTTACCAATCGGCTATAGGGCCTGCCATAGACTCCCATGGCAGATGAATAATAATAATAATAATAATAATAATAATAACACTAACAATTACAATAGGGGCTTCGCCCTTTCGGGCTTGGCCCCTAAATATAGCTGCAAGCAGCAATAACGGGGCCAAGCACAATGAACGCATCAAAGCCAACGAGCAAAACACGCCATAGCTACATTGGAGCTATGCATGTGAGCATCTATGTCGCCTGACCAGGTGAATCAGGTCAAATTCATGCAACAGTATCATCATCACCATGATCATCATCATCATTATACAATTGCATTCACATTCAATTCATCTGACAGCGTCAAGTGAGAGTCAGGTCCTTTTTAGAATCTCATTACATTAATTCTATTTTGGTACATATGTTTTAGAACCTTTTTCTCTGCATGTCTACATGCCACATGATCATTCTCCAGGCCTTCCATCTGCCTGGAAAACCCACCTTTACCATCAAGTCTCAGTGCGGGGATTTCTTGATAATTCAGCTACCTATGAAGAACACTCACAACTTTTGTTTCTCTCTACACCTCACAGTTTCCAGAAGAATGCCCCCCCTACACTTGGTGTAAGTAGGCTATGTAGTCTGTGGGCTACTGTCCTCTCCCAGGATGAAGTGTTTAGATTAAAGGCTAAAACCCTCTCCCTGGTTGAAGTGTGTAAGCTATATACTGCAAAAGGTACACTATCCAAACTTGACACTCTTTACCACTCTACCATCCAGTTTGTCACACATGACACATACAATACACATACTGCACTCCTTACTGTTTGGACAACTAATCTTCCCATCAAACCTGTCATAACATTCCCTAGTTTAATCTCATTTGCACCCTTCTCCAACTATCACCTCTCTACCTATGTCACATTTTACACTAAATGCCTCTCACACACTGACTCCTACAAAAGCCAGTTAATTTACAATGGCTCTATACAATATCCAGTCTTAAAGCAGACTTCAAAGATGTACACACACATCAATTCTTTATGAACGCTGATTGCATTTGTGTAACAGAAACATGGCTAACATCTGCCATAGCCACATTTGAGCTATGCATGTGACTATTTCTCTGCATGTCAACATCCCACCTGGTCATTGTCCAGGCCTTCCATCTGCCTGGGAGACCCACCTTTACCATCAAGTATCACTGCAAGGATAGCTTGACAATTCAGCAATCTGTGAACAACACTCACAATTCTTGTTTCTCTCTTAACCTCACAGTTTTCAGTAGAATGCCCCTCTCCTACCCATACATTTGGTGTAAGTAGGCTATGTAATTTAAGGTCTACATTTCCATCCAATTGACCTGAATGACAACTGTCAAACTAACGTGGAGTCCATATACATTCAATTGTAGTGATCTTGATTATTTCAGTTAAACAAGCACATTCTTCATATAAGAAGAGACGGCACATTGGTTTAATTCTAGCAATGAAAATACAATGAAAGTGCAATGGGGGTCCCTTTGCACAACAATGCTTATATAAACATCAAAATGTAATCTGACAGTGTTGTGCCCAATTAGTAAGTTGTAGAGCATGCCATCCGCTACCCATACAAGCATTAGGAACCCCATTTAGCCACGGGGGGCGCTACAGCAATCAATTGCGTTTAAGCCACTTTTAAGAATTTTGGCTTGTTATAGTGCCACCCTTTGGCCTAACTGCTTCATATTTCTTGAGTTACCTCAAGATATGCTCTGGTACTACTATATCTGTTTTAGGAAATACCATCCAAGCGGTTAGGCCTTAACAGGAAATGAGCTCTCTAGCGCCCCCATTCAGTTTGATCTGGCCAGTAATGGAGGCTTTGCCTCAGGCTGACATTGTTGATATGAACACAAAGTTTTGTGGTGTTCCATCTATTCCATCAGAAGTAATATGCCTTTTTGTGAAAAGCCACACCCTCTGCAATATTCAATTGCTCATAGTGGCTCTTTTCATCAAGTTTTCTAAATTATGCCGAGATGGAACTTTAGATATTCATTGCTAGATTCTACCTACTGTGCTTCATGTAGATTGACAAAACTTTCTAGGAGGAGATAGATTTTAAGTGTTTTTCTAAAATTGCAAAATTGTTGCAAATTAACATAATCTGAAGTTATGGCTCTTTGAGGCAAATTTGTTCAACCTGATGAGACATATATGCCTCCAAAGCGTCATGACTCTAGCTCCAACGGGGCATGAGATATGACCTTTCAAAGTTAGCATTTTAGCCCCTTTTATGTATTTTGGCTTGTTATAGCACCACCATGTGGCCAATCAGGCTCTTCTTTCTCCAGTCACCATTAGACATACCGTGGTACCACTGTACTGTTTTTCGGAAAACTCTGCATGGCGGTTAGGCTTAAAATGAAAATGAGCTCTCTAGCGCCCCCATTTGGTTTTATTGGGCCAATAATGCAGTGGCCGCCTCAGGTTATATCTGCAGAGATGTCTACAAAGGGGCATGGTGTTCTGCACAACCCTTAAGAAATGATACCCCTTTATGTGAAAAGCCACGCCCTCTGCAAATTTCATTGGCTCATAGTTGCTGTTATATTTAACTTTTTCAACTTTTGCCGAGATGGAATTTTAGATATTGTTCCATAGATTGTGTGTACCGGATGTCATGCAGATTGGTCAAAGTCTCTAGGAGGAGATAGATTTTAAGCGTTTTTCAAAAAATTCAAAATGGCGGAAAATCTATATAACCGGAAGTTATGGGTCCTTGAGGCAAATTTGTTCATCATGAGGAGAGACATATGTGTGAGAAGTGTCATATCTGTAGGTCAAACGGGGCCTGAGATATGCCTCTTCAAAGTTCGCAACTTCAGTCGGCTGCTATAGCGCCCCCTTTTGGCCAATCAATGTGAGACTTGCTCCATGGCTTCAGGCCATAAGCCTCTACCATCTTGCAAAGTTTCGTAAAAAGTTACCAATCGGCTATAGGGCCTGGCATAGGCTCCCATGGCGGAAAAAGAATAATAATAATAATAAATATAGCTGCAAGCAGCAATAACGGGGCCAAGCACAATGGACGCAAGAAAGACAACAAGGGAAACGTGGCATTGGAACCATGCATATGAGTGTCTGTGTCACCTGACCAGGTAAATCAGGTTAAATTCATGCAACAAAAATATGATCATGCAAGTGCAATGACATTCAATTCATCTGACGGCATCAAGTGAGTGTTAGGTCCTTTTTTGCATCTCATTATATTCATTGTAATTTGGGAGCTATCTACATTTTAGGACCTTTTTCTCTGCATGTCTACATGCCACGTGATCATTCTCCAGGCCTTCCATTTGCATGTGAGTATCTATATATGTCGCCTGACCAGATGAATCAGTGCAATCACATTGAATTCATGGCATCAAGTGAGTGTGAGGTTTATTTTTTGCATGTCATTACATTGATTGTATTTTGGTACATATGTTTTAGAACCTATTTCTCTGCATGTCTACATGCCACATGTTCGTTCTCCAGGCCTTCCATCTGCCTGGAAGGCCCACCTTTACCATCAAGTCTCAGTGCGGGGATTTCTTGATAATTCAGCTACCTATGAAGAACACTCACAACTTTTGTTTCTCTCTACACCTCACAGTTTCCAGAAGAATGGCCCCCCTACACTTGGTGTAAGTAGGCTATGTAGTCTGTGGGCTACTGTCCTCTCCCAGGATGAAGTGTTTAGATTGAAGGCTAAAACCCTCTCCCTGGTTGAAGTGTGTAAGCTATATACTGCAAAAGGTACACTATCCAAACTTGATACTCTTTACCACTCTACCATCCAGTTTGTCACCCATGCCACATACAATACACACCACTGCACTCGTTACTCTTTGGACAACTAACCTTCCCATCAAACCTGTCATAACATTCCCTAGTTTAATCTCATTTGGACCCTTCTCCAACTATCACCTCTCTACCTATGTCACATGTTACACTAAATGCCTCTCACACACTGACTCCTACAAAAGCCAGTTCATTTACAATGGCTCTACACAATATCCAGTCTTAAAGCAGACTTTAAAGATGTACACACACATCAATTCTTTATGAACGCTGATTGCATTTGTGTAACAGAAACATGGCTAACATCTGCCATAGCCACATTTGAGCTATGCATGTGACTATTTCTCTGCATGTCAACCTCCCACCTGGTCATTGTCCAGGCCTTACATCTGCCTGGGAGTCCCACCTTTACCATCAAGTATCACTGCAAGGATAGCTTGACAATTCAGCAATCTGTGAACAACACTCACAATTCTTGTTTCTCTCTTAACCTCACAGTTTTCAGAAGAATGCCCCTCTCCTACCCATACATTTGGTGTAAGTAGGCTATGTAATTTAAGGTCTACATTTCCATCCAATTGACCTGAATGACAACTGTCAAACTAACGTGGAGTCCATATACATTCAATTGTAGTGATCTTGATTATTTCAGTTAAACAAGCACATTCTTCATATAAGAAGAGACGGCACATTGGTTTAATTCTAGCAATGAAAATACAATGAAAGTGCAATGGGGGTCCCTTTGCACAACAATGCTTATATAAACATCAAAATGTAATCTGACAGTGTTGTGCCCTATTAGTAAGTTGTAGAGCATGCCATCCGCTACCCATACAAGCATTATGAACCCCATTTAGCCACGGGGGGCGCTACAGCAATCAATTGCGTTTAAGCCACTTTTAAGAATTTTGGCTTGTTATAGCGCCACCCTTTGGCCTAACTGCTTCATATTTCTTCAGTTCACTCAAGATATGCTCTGGTACTACTATATCTGTTTTGAAAAATACCATCCAAGCGGTTAGGCCTAAACAGGAAATGAGCTCTCTAGCGCCCCCATACAGTTTATTCTGGCCAGTAACGGAGGCTTTGCCTCGGGCAGACATTGTTGATATGAACACAAGGTTTTGTGGTGTTCCATGCATTCCTTCAGAAGTTGTATGCCTTTTTGTGAAAAGCCACACCCTCTGCAATATTCAATTGCTCACAGTGGCTATTTTCATCAAGTTTTCTTAATTATGCCGAGATGGAACTTTAGATATTCATTGCTAGATTATATATACTGTGCTTCATGTAGATTGACAAAACTTCCTATGAGGAGATAGATTTTAAGTGTTTTTCAAAAAATGCAAGATTGTTGCAAATTAACATAATCTGAAGTTATGGCTCCTTGAGGCAAATTTGTTCAACCTGATGAGACATATATGCCTCCAAAGCGTCATGACTCTAGCTCCAACGGGGCATGAGATATGACCTTTCAAATTTAGCATTTTAGCCCCTTTTATGTATTTTGTCTTGTTATAGCGCCACCCTGTGGCCAATCAGGCTCTTCTTTCTCCAGTGACCATGAGACATACCCTGGTACCACTGTACCGTGGTTCGGAAAGCTCTGCATGGCGGTTAGGCCTAAACTAAAAATGAGCTCTCTAGCGCCCCCATTTGGTTTAATTGGGCCAATAATGCAGTGGCCGCCTCAGGTTATATCTGCACAGATGTCTACCAAGTGGCGTGGTGTTCTGCACAACCCTTAAGAAAGTATACCACTTTATGTGAAAAGCCACGCCCTATGCCATATTCATTGGCTCATAGTTGCTGCTAAATGTAACTTTTTAAACTTTTGCCGGGATGGAATTTTAGATATCGTGCCCTAGATTGTGTGTAAAGGATTTCATGCAGATTGGTCAAAGTCTCTAGGAGGAGATAGATTTTAAGCGTTTTTCAAAAAATTCAAGATGGCGGAAAATCTATATAACCGGAAGTTATGGGTCCTTGAGGCAAATTTGTTCATTATGAGGAGAGACATATGTGTGCAAAGTGTCATGTCTGTAGGTCAAACGGGGCCTGAGATATGCCTGTTCAAAGTTCGCCAATTCAGTCGGCTGCTATAGCGCCCCCTTTTGGCCAATCAATTTGAGACTTGCTCCATGGCTTCGGGCCATAAGCCTCTACCATCTTGCAAAGTGTCGTAAAAAGTTACCAATCGGCTATAGGGCCTGCCATAGACTCCCATGGCAGATGAATAATAATAATAATAATAATAATAATAAATATAGCTGCAAGCAGCAATAACGGGGCCAAGCGCAACGAACGCATCAAAGCCAACGAGGAAAACACGCCATAGCTACATTGGAGCTATGTATGTGAGCATCTATGTCACCTGACCAGGTGAATCAGGTCAAATTCATGCAACAGTATCATCATCACCATGATCATCATCATCATCCTTATACAACTGCATTAACATTCAATTAATCTGACAGCGTCAAGTGAGAGTCAGGTCCTTTTTAGAATCTCATTACATTTATTCTATTTTGTTACATATGTTTTAGGACCTATTTCTCTGCATGTCTACATGCCACATGATCATTCTCCAGGCCTTCCATCTGCCTGGAAGGCCCACCTTTACCATCAAGTCTCAGTGCGGGGATTTCTTGATAATTCAGCTATCTATGAAGAACACTCACAACTTTTGTTTCTCTCTACACCTCACAGTTTCCAGAAGAATGCCCCCCCTACACTTGGTGTAAGTAGGCTATGTAATCTGTGGGCTACTGCGCTCTCCAAGGATGAAGTGTTTAGGCTAAAGGCTACAACCCTCTCCCTGGTTGAAGTGTGTAAGCTATAGAATGCAAAAGGTACACTTTCCAAACGTGACACTCTTTACCACTCTACCATCCAGTTTGTCACACATGACACATACAATACACACCACTGCACTCGTTACTGTTTGGACAACTAACCTTCCCATCAAACCTGTCATAACATTCCCTAGTTTATTCTCAATTGCACCCTTCTCCAACTATCACCTCTCTACCTATGTCACATGTTACACTAAATGCCTCTCTCACACAGACTCCCACAAAAGCCAGTTCATTTATAATGGCTCTACACAATATCCAGTCTTAAAGCACACTTTAAAGATGTACACACACATCAATTCTTTATGAACGCTGATAGCATTTGTGTAACAGAAACATGGCTGGCATCTGCCATAGCCACATTTGAGCTATGCATGTGACTGTCTTTGTCACCTGACAAGGTACATCAGGTTAAATTCATGCAACAGCATCATCATACAACCACAATCACAGTTAATTCATCTGATGATGTCAAGTGAGTGTCAGGTCCTTTTAAGCATCTCAACACATTTCTTCTATTTTGGGACATATTTTTAGGACCTATATCTCTGCATGTCGACATCCCACATGGCCATTCTCCAGGCCTTCCATCTGCCTGGGAGACCCACCTTTACCATCAAGTATCACTGCAGGGATAGCTTGACAATTCAGCAATCTGTGAACAACACTCACAATTCTAGTTTCTCTCTTAACCTCACAGTTTTCAGAAGAATGCCCCTCTCCTACCCATACATTAGGTGTAAGTAGGCTATGTAATTTAAGGTCTACATTTCCATCCAATTGACCTGAATGACTACTGTCAAACTAAAGTGGAGTCCATATGCATTCAATTGTAGTGATCTTGATTATTTCAGTTAAACAAGCACATTCTTCATATAAGAAGAGACGACACATTGGTTTAATTCTAGCAATGAAAATACAATGAAAGTGCAATGGGGGTCCCTTTGCACAACAATGCTTATATAAACCTCAAAATGTCACCTGACAGTGTTGTGCCCAATTAGTAAGTTGTAGAGCATGCCATCAGCTACCCATACAGGCATTATGAACCCCATTTAGCCACGGGGGGCGCTACAGCAATCAATTGCGTTTAAACCACTTTTAAGAATTTTGGCTCGTTATAGCGCCACCCTTTGGCCTAACTGCTTCATATTTCTTCAGTTACCTCAAGATATGCTCTGGTACTACTATATCTGTTTTCGGAAATAACATCCAAGCGGTTAGGCCTGAACAGGAAATTAGCTCTCTAGCGCCCCCATTCAGTTTAATCTTGCCAGTAATGAAGGCTTTGCCTCGGGCTGACATTGTTGATATGAACACAACGTTCTGTGGTGTTCCATGCATTCCTTCAGAAGTTATCTGCCTTTTTGTGAAAAGCCACACCCTCTGCAATATTCAATTGGTCACAGTGGCTATTTTCATCAAGTTTTCTAAATTATGCCGAGATGGAACTTTAGATATCCATTGCTAGATTCTATATACTGTGCTTCATGTAGATTGACAAAACTTCCTAGGAGGAGATAGATTTGAAGTGTTTTTCAAAAAATGCAAAATTGTTGCAAATTAACATAATCTGAAGTTATGGCTCCTTGAGGCAAATTTGTTCAACGTGATGAGACATATATGCTTCCAAAGCTTCATGACTCTAGCTCCAACGGGGCATGACATATGACCATTCAAAGTTTGCATTTTAGCCCCTTTTATGTATTTTGTCTTGCTATAGCGCCACCCTGTGGCCAATCAGGCTCTTCTTTCTCCAGTGACCATTAGACATACCCTGGTACCACTGTACCGTGGTTCGGAAAGCTCTGCATGGCGGTTAGGCCTAAACTGAAAATGAGCTCTCTAGCGCCCCCATTTGGTTTGATTGGGCCAATAATGCAGTGGCCGCATCAGTTTATATCTGCACAGATGTCGACAAAGTGGCGTGGTGTTCTGCACAACCCTTAAGAAAGTATACCACTTTATGTGAAAAGCCACGCCCCATGCTATTTTCATTGGCTCATAGTTGCTGTTCAATTTAACTTTTAAAACTTTTGCCGAGATGGAATTTTAGATATCGTTCCCTAGATTGTGTGTACCGGATTTCATGCAGATTGGTCAAAGTCTCTAGGAGGAGATAGATTTTAAGCGTTTTTCAAAAAATTCAAAATGGCGGAAAATCTATATAACCGGAAGTTATGTGTCCTTGAGGCAAATTTGTTCATCCTGAGGAGAGACATATGTGTGCAAAGTGTCATGTCTGTAGGTCAAACGGGGCCTGAGATATGCCTGTTCAAAGTTCGCAACTTCAGTCGGCTGCTATAGCGCCCCCTTTTGGCCAATCAATGTGAGACTTGCTCCATGGCTTCGGGCCATAAGCCTCTACCATCTTGCAAAGTTTCGTAAAAAGTTACCAATCGGCTATAGGGCCTGCCATAGACTCCCATGGCAGATGAATAATAATAATAACACTAACAATTACAATAGGGTCTTCGCCCCTTCGGGGCTTGGCCCCTAATAACACTAACAATTACAATAGGGGCTTCGCCCTTTCGGGCTTGGCCCCTAATAACACTAACAATTACAATAGGGTCTTCGCCCCTACGGGGCTTGGCCCCTAAATATAGCTGCAAGCAGCAATAACGGGGCCAAGCACAATGAATGCATCAAAGCCAACGGGCAAAACACGCCATAGCTACATTGGAGCTATGCATGTGAGCATCTATGTCGCCTGACCAGGTGAATCAGGTCAAATTCATGCAACAGTATCATCATCACCATGATCATCATCATCATCATCATTATACAACTGCATTCACATTCAATTCATCTGACAGCGTCAAGTGAGAGTCAGGTCCTTTTTAGAATCTCATTACATTTATTCTATTTTGGTACATATGTTTTAGGAACTATTTCTCTGCATGTCTACATGCCACATGATCATTCTCCAGGCCTTTCATCTGCCTGGAAGGCCCACATTCACCATAAAGTCTCAATGCGGGGACTTCTTGATAATTCAGCTATCTATGAAGAACACTCACAACTTTTGTTTCTCTCTACACCTCACAGTTTCCAGAAGAATTCCCCCCCTACACTTGGTGTAAGTAGGCTATGTAGTCTGTGGGCTACTGCGCTCTCCAAGGATGAAGTGTTTAGGCTAAAGGCTACAACCCTCTCCCTGGTTGAAGTGTGTAAGCTATAGAGTGAAAAAGGTACACTTTCCAAACGTGACACTCTTTACCACTCTACCATCCAGTTTGTCACACATGACACATACAATACACAACACTGCACTCCTATCTGTTTGGACAACTAACCTTCCCATCAAACCTGTCATAACATTCCCTAGTTTATTCTCATTTGCACCCTTCTCCAACTATCACCTCTCTAACTATGTCACATGTTACACTAAATGCCTCTCTCACACAGACTCCCACAAAAGCCAGTTCATTTATAATGGCTCTAAACAATATCCAGAGTCTTAAAGCACACTTTAAAGATGTACACACATCAATTCTTTACGAACGCTGATAGCATTTGTGTAACAGAAACATGGCTAACATCTGCCATAGCCACATTTGAGCTATGCATGTGACTGTCTTTGTCGCCTGACTAGGTACATCAGGTTAAATTCATGCAACAGCATCATCATACAACCACACTCACAGTTAATTCATCTGATGATGTGAAGTGAGTGTCAGGTCCTTTTAAGCATCTCAACACATTTATTCTATTTTGGGACATATTTTTAGGACCTATTTCTCTGCATGTCTACATCCCACCTGGTCATTCTCCAGGCCTTCCATCTGCCTGGAAGACCCACCTTTACCATCAAGTATCACTGCAGGGATAGCTTGACAATTCAGCAATCTGTGATCAACATTTACAATTCTTGTTTCTCTCTTAACCACAGTTTTCAGAAGAATGCCCCTCTCCTACCCATACATTTGGTGTAAGTAGGCTATGTAATTTAAGGTCTACTTTTCCATCCAATTGACCTGAATGACTACTGTCAAACTAAAGTGGAGTCCATATGCATTCAATTGTAGTGATCTTGATTATTTCAGTTAAACAAGCACATTCTTCATATAAGAAGAGACGACACATTGGTTTAATTCTAGCAATGAAAATACAATGAAAGTGCAATGGGGGTCCCTTTGCACAACAATGCTTATATAAACATCAAAATGTAATTTGACAGTGTTGTGCCCAATTAGTAAGTTGTAGAGCATGCCATCAGCTACGCATACAAGCATTATGAACCCCATTTAGCCACGGGGGGCGCTACAGCAATCAATTGCATTTAAGCCACTTTTAAGAATTTCGGCTCGTTATAGCGCCACCCTTTGGCCTAACTGCTTCATATTTCTTCAGTTACCTCAAGATATGGTCTGGTACTACTATATCTGTTTTGAAAAATACCATCCAAGCGGTTAGGCCTAAACAGGAAATGAGCTCTCTAGCGCCCCCATACAGTTTATTCTGGCCAGTAACGGAGGCTTTGCCTCGGGCAGACATTGTTGATATGAACACAAGGTTTTGTGGTGTTCCATGCATTCCTTCAGAAGTTGTATGCCTTTTTGTGAAAAGCCACACCCTCTGCAATATTCAATTGCTCACAGTGGCTATTTTCATCAAGTTTTCTTAATTATGCCGGAATGGAACTTTAGATATTCATTGCTAGATTATATATACTGTGCTTCATGTAGATTGACAAAACTTCCTATGAGGAGATAGATTTTAAGTGTTTTTCAAAAAATGCAAGATTGTTGCAAATTAACATAATCTGAAGTTATGGCTCCTTGAGGCAAATTTGTTCAACCTGATGAGTCATATATGCCTCCAAAGCGTCATGACTCTAGCTCCAACGGGGCATGAGATATGACCTTTCAAAGTTAGCATTTTAGCCCCTTTTATGTATTTTGTCTTGTTATAGCGCCACCCTGTGGCCAATCAGGCTCTTCTTTCTCCAGTGACCATGAGACATACCCTGGTACCACTGTACCGTGGTTCGGAAAGCTCTGCATGGCGGTTAGGCCTAAACTAAAAATGAGCTCTCTAGCGCCCCCATTTGGTTTAATTGGGCCAATAATGCAGTGGCCGCCTCAGGTTATATCTGCACAGATGTCTACCAAGTGGCGTGGTGTTCTGCACAACCCTTAAGAAAGTATACCACTTTATGTGAAAATCCACGCCCTATGCCATTTTCATTGGCTCATAGTTGCTGCTAAATGTAACTTTTTAAACTTTTGCCGAGATGGAATTTTAGATATCGTTCCCTAGATTGTGTGTAAAGGATTTCATGCAGATTGGTCAAAGTCTCTAGGAGGAGATAGATTTTAAGCGTTTTTCAAAAAATTCAAAATGGCGGAAAATCTATATAACCGGAAGTTATGGGTCCTTGAGGCAAATTTGTTCATCGTGAGGAGAGACATATGTGTGCAAAGTGTCATGTCTGTAGGTCAAACGGGGCCTGAGATATGCCTGTTCAAAGTTCGGAACTTCAGTCGGCTGCTATAGCGCCCCCTTTTGGCCAATCAATTTGAGACTTGCTCCATGGCTTCGGGCCATAAGCCTCTACCATCTTGCAAAGTGTCGTAAAAAGTTACCAATCGGCTATAGGGCCTGGCATAGGCTCCCATGGCGGAAAAAAGAATAATAATAATAACACTAACAATTACAATAGGGGCTTCGCCCTTTCGGGCTTGGCCCCTAATAATAATAACACTAACAATAACAATAGGGTCTTCGCCCCTTAGGGGCTTGGCCCCTAAATATAGCTGCAAGCAGCAATAACGGGGCCAAGCACAATGAACACATCAAAGCCAACGGGCAAAACACGCCATAGCTACATTGGAGCTATGCATGTGAGCATCTATGTCGCCTGACCAGGTGAATCAGGTCAAATTCATGCAACAGTATCATCATCACCATGATCATCATCATCATCATCATTATACAACTGCATTCACATTCAATTCATCTGACAGCGTCAAGTGAGAGTCAGGTCCCTTTTAGAATCTCATTACATTTATTCTATTTTGGTACATATGTTTTAGGAACTATTTCTCTGCATGTCTACATGCCACATGATCATTCTCCAGGCCTTCCATCTGCCTGGAAGGCCCACCTTCACCATCAAGTCTCAATGCGGGGACTTCTTGATAATTCAGCTATCTATGAAGAACACTCACAACTTTTGTTTCTCTCTACACCTCACAGTTTCCAGAAGATATCTCCCCCCTACACTTGGTGTAAGTAGGCTATGTAGTCTGTGGGCTACTGCGCTCTCCAAGGATGAAGTGTTTAGACTAAAGGCTACAACCCTCTCCCTGGTTGAAGTGTGTAAGCTATAGAGTGCAAAAGGTACACTTTCCAAACGTGACACTCTTTACCACTCTACCATCCAGTTTGTCACACATGACACATACAATACACAACACTGCACTCCTATCTGTTTGGACAACTAACCTTCCCATCAAACCTGTCATAACATTCCCTAGTTTATTCTCATTTGCACCCTTCTCCAACTATCACCTCTCTAACTATGTCACGTTACACTAAATGCCTCTCTCACACAGACTCCCACAAAAGCCAGTTCATTTATAATGGCTCTACACAATATCCAGAGTCTTAAAGCACACTTTAAAGATGTACACACATCAATTCTTTATGAACGCTGATAGCATTTGTGTAACAGAAACATGGCTAACATCTGCCATAGCCACATTTGAGCAATGCATGTGACTGTCTTTGTCGCCTGACTAGGTACATCAGGTTAAATTCATGCAACAGCATCATCATACAACCACACTCACAGTTAATTCATCTGATGATGTCAAGTGAGTGTCAGGTCCTTTTAAGCATCTCAACACATTTATTCTATTTTGGGACATATTTTTAGGACCTATTTCTCTGCATGTCTACATCCCACCTGGTCATTCTCCAGGCCTTCCATCTGCCTGGAAGACCCACCTTTACCATCAAGTATCACTGCAGGGATAGCTTGACAATTCAGCAATCTGTGAACAACACTCACAATTCTTGTTTCTCTCTTAACCACAGTTTTCAGAAGAATGCCCCTCTCCTACCCATACATTTGGTGTAAGTAGGCTATGTAATTTAAGGTCTACATTTCCATCCAATTGACCTGAATGACTACTGTCAAACTAAAGTGGAGTCCATATGCATTCAATTGTAGTGATCTTGATTATTTCAGTTAAACAAGCACATTCTTCATATAAGAAGAGACGACACATTGGTTTAATTCTAGCAATGAAAATACAATGAAAGTGCAATGGGGGTCCCTTTGCACAACAATGCTTATATAAACCTCAAAATGTAATCTGACAGTGTTGTGCCCAATTAGTAAGTTGTAGAGCATGCCATCAGCTACGCATACAAGCATTATGAACCCCATTTAGCCACGGGGGGCGCTACAGCAATCAATTGCATTTAAGCCACTTTTAAGAATTTCGGCTCGTTATAGCGCCACCCTTTGGCCTAACTGCTTCATATTTCTTCAGTTACCTCAAGATATGGTCTGGTACTACTATATCTGTTTTCGGAAATACCATCCAAGCGGTTAGGCCTGAACAGGAAATTTGCTCTCTAGCGCCCCCATTCAGTTTAATCTGCCCAGTAATGGAGGCTTTGCCTCTGGCTGACATTGTTGATATGAACACAACGTTTTGTGGTGTTCCATGCATTCCTTCAGAAGTATTATGCCTTTTTGTGAAAAGCCACACCCTCTGCAATATTCAATTGCTCACAGTGGCTATTTTCATTATGTTTTCTAAATTATGCCGAGATGGAACTTTAGATATTCATTGCTAGATTCTATATACTGTGCTTCATGTAGATGAACAAAACTTCCTAGGAGGAGATAGATTTCAAGTGTTTTTCAAAAAATGCAAAATTGTTGCAAATTAACATAATCCGAAGTTATGGCTCCTTGAGGCAAATTTGTTTACCCTGATGAGACATATATGCCTCCAAAGCGTCCTGACTCTAGCTCCAACGGGGCATGACATATGACCATTCAAAGTTTGCATTTTATCCCCTTTTATGTATTTTGGCTTGTAATAGCGCCACCCTGTGGCCAATCAGGCTCTTCTTTCTCCAGTGACCATTAGACCTACCCTGGTACCTCTGTACCGTGTTTCGGAAAGCTCTGCATGGCGGTTAGGCCTAAACTGAAAATGAGCTCTCTAGCGCCCCCATTTGGTTTGATTGGGCCAATAATGCAGTGGCCGCCTCAGGTTATATCTGCACAGATGTCTTATAAGTGGCGTGGTGTTCTGCACAACTCTTAAGAAAGTATACCCCTTTATGTGAAAAGCCACGCCCCATGCCATTTTCATTGGCTCATAGTTGCTGTTAAATGTAACTTTTTCTACTTTTGCCGAGATGGAATTATAGATATCGGTCCTTAGATTGTGTGTACCCAGTATCATGCAGATTGGTCAAAGTCTCTAGGAGGAGATAGATTTTTAGCGTTTTTCAAAAAATTCAAAATGGCGGAAAATCTATATAACCGGAAGTTATAGGTCCTTGAGGCAAATTTGTTCATCATGAGGAGAGACATATGTGTGCAAAGTGTCATGTCTGTAGGTCAAACGGGGCCTGAGATATGCCTGTTCAAAGTTCGCAACTTCAGTCGGCTGCTATAGCGCCCCCTTTTGGCCAATCGATGTGAGACTTGCTCCATGGCTTCGGGCTATAAGCCTCTACCATCGTGCAAAGTTTCGTAAAAAGTTACCAATCGGCTATAGGGCTTCCCATAGACTACCATTGCAGAATAATAATAGGAAAACTACCAATAACAATAGGGTCTTCGCCCCTTCGGGGCTTGGCCCCTAATAATAAATATAGCTGCAAGCAGCAATAACGGGGCCAAGCGCAACTAACGCATCAAAGCCAATGAGGAACACACGCCATAGCTACATTGGAGCTATGCATGTGAGCATCTATGTCGCCTGACCAGGTGAATCAGGTCAAATTCATGTAACAGTATCATCATTACCATGATCATCATCATCATCATCATTATACAACTGCATTCACATTCAATTCATCTGACAGCGTCAAGTGAGAGTCGGGTCCTTTTTAGAATCTCATTACATTCATTCTATTTTGGTACATATGTTTTAGAACCTATTTCTCTGCATGTCTACATGCCACATGATCATTCTCCCGGCCTTCCATCTACCTGGAAGGCGGACCTTTACCATCAAGTTTCAGTGCGGGGATTTCTTGATAATTCAGCTACCTATGAAGAACACTTTTGTCTATCTCTACACCTCACAGTTTCCAGAAGAATGCCCCCCCTACACTTGGTGTAAGTAGGCTATGTAGTCTGTGGGCTACTGCGCTCTCCCAGGATGAAGTGTTTAGACTAAAGGCTACAACCCTCTCCCTGGTTGAAGTGTGTAAGCTATAGAATGCAAAAGGTACACTTTCCAAACGTGACACTCTTTACCACTCTACCATCCAGTTTGTCACACATGACACATACAATACACACCACTGCACTCGTTACTGTTTGGACAACTAACCTTCCCATCAAACCTGTCATAACATTCCCTAGTTTATTCTCATTTGCACCCTTCTCCAACTATCACCTCTCTGCCTATGTCACATGTTATACTAAATGCCTCTCTCACACAGACTCCCACAAAAGTCAGTTCATTTATAATGGCTCTACACAATATCCAGAGTCTTAAAGCACACTTTAAAGATGTACACACACATCAATTCTGTATGAACGCTGATATCATTTGTGTGACAGAAACATGGCTAGCATCTGCCATAGCCACATTTGAGCTATGCATGTGACTGTCTTTGTCACCTGACTAGGTACATCAGGTTAAATTCATGCAACAGCATCATCATACAACCACAATCACAGTTAATTCATCTGATGATGTCAAGTGAGTGTCAGGTCCTTTTAAGCATCTCAACACATTTCTTCTATTTTGGGACATATTTTTAGGACCTATTTCTCTGCATGTCGACATCCCACCTGGTCATTGTCCAGGCCTTCCATCTGCCTGGGAGACCCACCTTTACCATCAAGTATCACTGCAGGGATAGCTTGACATTTCAGCAATCTGTGAACAACACTCACAATTCTTGTTTCTCTACCTCTACCTCACAGTTTTCAGAAGAATGCCCCTCTCCTACCCATACATTTGGTGTAAGTAGGCTATGTAATTTAAGGTCTACATTTCCATCCAATTGACCTGAATGACTACTGTCAAACTAAAGTGGAGTCCATATGCATTCAATTGTAGTGATCTTGATTATTTCAGTTAAACAAGCACATTCTTCATATAAGAAGAGACGACACATTGGTTTAATTCTAGCAATGAAAATACAATGAAAGTGCAATGGGGGTCCCTTTGCACAACAATGCTTATATAAACATCAAAATGTAATCTGACAGTGTTGTGCCCAATTAGTTAGTTGTAGAGCATGCCATCAGCTACCCATACAAGCATTATGAACCCCATTTAGCCACGGGGGGCGCTACAGCAATCAATTGCGTTTAAGCCACTTTTAAGAATTTTGGCTCGTTAAAGCGCCACCCTTTGGCCTAACTGCTTCATATTTCTTCAGTTACCTCAAGATATGCTCTGGTACTACTATATCTGTTTTCGGAAATACCATCCAAGCGGTTAGGCCTGAACAGGAAATGAGCTCTCTAGCGCCCCCATTCAGTTTATTCTGGCCAGTCATGGAGGCTGTGCCTCGGGCTGACATTGTTGATATGAACACAACGTTTTGTGGTGTTCCATGCATTCCTTCAGAAGTTATATGCCTTTTTGTGAAAAGCCACACCCTCTGCAATATTGAATTGCTCACAGTGGCTATTTTCATCAAGTTTTCTAAATTATGGCGAGATGGAACTTTAGATATTCATTGCGAGATTCTATATACTGTGCTTCATGTAGATTGACAAAACTTCCTAGGAGGAGATAGATTTCAAGTGTTTTTCAAAAAATACAAAATTGTTGCAAATTAACATAATCTGAAGTTATGGCTCCTTGAGGCAAATTTGTTCAGCCTGATGAGACATATATGCCTCCAAAGCTGCATGACTCTAGCTCCAACGGGGCATGACACATGACCATTCAAAGTTTGCATTTTAGCCCCTTTTATGTATTTTGTCTTGTTATAGCGCCACCCTGTGGCCAATCAGGCTCTTCTTTCTCCAATGACCATTAGACATACCCTGGTACCACTGAACTGTGGTTCGGAAAGCTCTGCATGGCGGTTAGGCCTAAACTGAAAATGAGCTCTCTAGCGCCCCCATTTGGTTTGATTTGGCCAATAATGCAGTGGCTGCCTCAGTTTATATCTGCACAGATGTCTACCAAGTGGCGTAGTGTTCTGCACAACCCTTAAGAAAGTATACCCCTTTTATGTGAAAAGCCACGAACTCTGCAAATTTCATTGGCTCATAGTTGCTGTTATATTTAACTTTTTCAACTTTTGCTGAGATGGAATTTTAGATATTGTTCCCTAGATTGTGTGTACTGGATGTCATGCAGATTGGTCAAAGTCTCTAGGAGGAGATAGATTTTAAGCGTTTTTCAAAAAATTCAAAATGGCGGAAAATCTATATAACCGGAAGTTATGGGTCCTTGAGGCAAATTTGTTCATCATGAGGAGAGACATATGTGTGCAAATTGTCATGTCTGTAGGTCAAACGGGGCCTGAGATATGCCTGTTCAAAGTTCGCAACTTCAGTCGGCTGCTATAGCGCCCCCTTTTGGCCAATCGATGTGAGACTTGCTCCACTGCTGCGGGGCCTAAGCCTCTACCATCTTGCAAAGTTTCGTAAAAAGTTACCAATCGGCTATAGGGCCTGGCATAGGCTCCCATGGCGGAAAAAGAATAATAACACTACCAATAACAATAGGGTCTTCGCCCCTTCGGGGCTTGGCCCCTAAATATAAAGAACTGGATAACAATAGTGTGAATGCTCTAAAGCATTCACACTAATAATAATAATAAACAAGCAGCAATAACGGGGCCAAGCACAATGAACGCATCAAAGCCAACGAGCAAAACACGCCATAGCTACATTGGAGCTATGCATGTGAGCATCTATGTCGCCTGACCAGGTGAATCAGGTCAAATTCATGCAACAGTATCATCATCACCATGATCATCATCATCATCATTATACAACTGCATTCACATTCAATTCATCTGAAGGCGTCAAGTGAGAGTCAGGTCCTTTTTAGAATCTCATTACATTCATTCTATTTTGGTACATATGTTTTAGAACCTATTTCTCTGCATGTCTACATGCCACATGATCATTCTCCAGGCCTTCCATCTGCCTGGAAGGCCCACCTCTACCATCAAGTCTCAGTGCGGGGATTTCTTGATAATTCAGCTACCTATGAAGAACACTCACAACTTTTGTTTCTCTCTACACCTCACAGTTTCCAGAAGAATGCCCCCCCTACACTTGGTGTAAGTAGGCTATGTAGTCTGTGGGCTACTGTCCTCTCCCAGGATGAAGTGTTTAGATTAAAGGCTAAAACCCTCTCCCTGGTTGAAGTGTATAAGCTATATACTGCAAAAGGTACACTATCCAAACTTGATACTCTTTACCACTCTACCATCCAGTTTGTCACCCATGCCACATACAATACACACCACTGCACTCGTTACTCTTTGGACAACTAACCTTCCCATCAAACCTGTCATAACATTCCCTAGTTTAATCTCATTTGCACCCTTCTCCAACTATCACCTCTCTACCTATGTCACATTTTACACTAAATGCCTCTCACACACTGACTCCTACAAAAGCCAGTTCATTTACAATGGCTCTACACAATATCCAGTCTTAAAGCAGACTTTAAAGATGTACACACACATCAATTCTTTATGAACGCTGATAGCATTTGTGTAACAGAAACATCGCTAGCATCTGCCATAGCCACATTTGAGCTATGCATGTGACTGTCTTTGTCGCCTGACTAGGTACATCAGGTTAAATTCATGCAACAGCATCATCATACAACCACTATCACAGTTAATTCATCTGATGATGTCAAGTGAGTGTCAGGTCCTTTTAAGCATCTCAACACATTTCTTCTTTTTTGGGACATATTTCTAGGACCTATTTCTCTGCATGTCTACATCCCACATGGTCATTCTCCCGGCCTTCCATCTGCCTGGGAGACCCACCTTAACAATCAAGTATTACTGCAGGGATAGCTTGACAATTCAGTAATCTGTGAACAACAATCACAATTCTTGTTTCTCTCTTAACCTCACAGTTTTCAGAAGAATGCCCCTCTCCCACCCATACATTTGGTGTAAGTAGGCTATGTAATCTAAGGTCTACTGCGATGTCCCTGGATGAAGCATGTATGCTATAGACCATTTCCTTTCCCTAGATGAAATGTGTATGGTATAGACTACTCCACTCTCCCTAGGCTAATAGTTACTACCCTCTCCCGGGATGAAATGGGAAGAATGGAACTACCCTACAGCATCTAGAAGATTCAAAAACAATCAATAATCTACCCTCTCCCTGGGTATAATTCTGTAGTCTAATTGGCTACTCTCCCTTTTCCTGTGAAGTATGTTATATATAAAATAGCTGATAATAGTGTTTCTGGGAGATTGGAATTGTGTCAATTACCTAAGATTTGCACTTAATGTGTTGCAGTAAACCTAGCCTACAAGGCTACTAATGACATGTCTGTAATGTTTAAGAAGTCTCACAGTTAAAGTAAGGTAATGTCCATCCAATTGACCTGAATGACTACTGTCAAACTAAAGTGGAGTCCATATGCATTCAATTGTAGTGATCTTGATTATTTCAGTTAAACAAGCACATTCTTCATATAAGAAGAGACGACACATTGGTCTAATTCTAGCAATGAAAATACAATGAAAGTGCAATGGGGGTCCCTTTGCACAACAATGCTTATATAAACATCAAAATGTAATCTGACAGTGTTGTGCCCAATTAGTAAGTTGTAGAGCATGCCATCAGCTACCCATACAAGCATTATGAACCCCATTTAGCCACGGGGGGCGCTACAGCAATCAATTGCGTTTAAGCCACTTTTAAGAATTTTGCCTCGTTGTACCGCCACCCTTTGGCCTAACTGCTTCATATTTCTTCAGTTACCTCAAGATATGCTCTGGTACTACTATATCTGTTTTCGGAAATACCATCCAAGCGGTTAGGCCTGAACAGGAAATGAGCTCTCTAGCGCCCCCATTCAGTTAAATCTGGCCAGTAATGGAGGCTTTGCCTCGGGCTGACATTGTCGGTATGAACACAAAGTTTTGTGGTGTTCCATGCATTCCTTCAGAAGTTATAGGCCTTTTTGTGAAAAGACACACCCTCTGCAATATTCAATTGCTCATAGTGGCTCTTTTCATCAAGTTTTCTAAATTATGCCGAGATGGAACTTTAGATATTCATTGCTACATTCTATCTACTGTGCTTCATGTAGATTGACAAAACTTCCTAGGAGAAGATAGATTTCAAGTGTTTTTCAAAAAATGCAAAATTGTTGCAAATTAACATAATCCGAAGTTATGGCTCCTTGAGGCAAATTTGTTCACCCTGATGAGACATATATGCCTCCAAAGCTGCATGACTCTAGCTCCAACGGGGCATGACATATGACCATTCAAAGTTTGCATTTTAGCCCCTTTTATGTATTTTGTCTTGTTATAGCGCCACCCTGTGGCCAATCAGGCTCTTCTTTCTCCAGTGACCATTAGACATACCCTGGTAACACTGTACCGTGGTTCGGAAAGCTCTGCATGGCGGTTAGGCCTAAACTGAAAATGAGCTCTTTAGCGCCCCCATTTGGTTTGATTGGGCCAATAATGCAGTGGCCGCCTCAGGTTATATCTGCACAGATGTCTACCAAGTGGCGTGGTGTTCTGCACAACCCTTAAGAAAGTATACCACTTTATGTGAAAAGCCACGCCCCATGCCATTTTCATTGGCTCATAGTTGCTGTTAAATTTAACTTTTTAAACTTTTGCCGAGATGGAATTTTAGATATCGTTCCCTAGATTGTGTGTAACGGATTTCATGCAGATTGGTCAAAGTCTCTAGGAGAAGATAGATTTTAAGCATTTTTCAAAAAATTCAAAATGGCGGAAAATCTATATAACCGGAAGTTATGGGTCCTTGAGGCAAATTTGTTCATCATGAGGAGAGACATATGTGTGCAAAGTGTCATGTCTGTAGGTTAAATGGGGCCTGAGATATGCCTGTTCAAAGTTCGCAACTTCAGTCGGCTGCTATAGCGCCCCCTTTTGGCCAATCAATGTGAGACTTGCTCCATGGCTTTGGGCCATAAGCCTCTACCATCTTGCAAAGTTTCGTAAAAAGTTACCAATCGGCTATAGGGCCTGGCATAGGCTCCCATGGCGGAAAAAGAATAATAATAACACTACCAATAACAATAGGGTCTTCGCCCCTTCGGGGCTTGGCCCCTAATAATAACACTAACAATTACAATAGGGGCTTCGCCCTTTCGGGCTTGGCCCCTAAATATAGCTGCAAGCAGCAATAACGGGGCCAAGCGCAACAAACGCATCAAAGCCAACGGGCAAAACACGCCATAGCTACATTGGAGCTATGCATGTGAGCATCTATGTCGCCTGACCAGGTGAATCAGGTCAAATTCATGCAACAGTATCATCATCACCATGATCATCATCATCATTATACAACTATGTCACATGTTACACTAAATGCCTCTCTCACACAGACTCCCATAAAAGCCAGTTCATTTATAATGGCTCTACACAATATCCAGAGTCTTAAAGCACACTTTAAAGATGTAAACACACATCAATTCTTTATGAACGCTGATAGCATTTGTGTAACAGAAACATGGCTGGCATCTGCCATAGCCACATTTGAGCTATGCATGTGACTGTCGTTGTCACCTGACAAGGTGCATCAGGTTAAATTCATGCAACAGCATCATCATACAACCACAATCACAGTTAATTCATCTGATGGTGTCAAGTGAGTGTCAGGTCCTTTTAAGCATCTCAACACATTTCTTCTATTTTGGGACATGTTTTTAGGAACTATTTCTCTGCATGTCGACATCCCACCTGGTCATTGTCCAGGCCTTCCATCTGCCTGGGAGACCCACCTTTAACATCAAGTATCACTGCAGGGATAGCTTGACAATTCAGCAATCTGTGAACAACACTCACAATTCTTGTTTCTCTCTTAACCTCACAGTTTTCAAAAGAATGCCCCTCTCCTACCCATACATTTGGTGTAAGTAGGCTATGTAATTTAAGGTCTACATTTCCATCCAATTGACCTGAATGACTACTGTCAAACTAAAGTGGAGTCCATATGCATTCAATTGTAGTGATCTTGATTATTTCAGTTAAACAAGCACATTCTTCATATAAGAAGAGAGGACACATTGGTTTAATTCTAGCAATGAAAATACAATGAAAGTGCAATTGGGGTCCCTTTGCACAACAATGCTTATATAAACATCAAAATGTAATCTGACAGTGTTGCGCCCCATTAGTAAATTGTAGAGCATGCCATCAGCTACGTATACAAGCATTATGAACCCCATTTAGCCACGGGGGGCGCTACAGCAATCAATTGCGTTTAAGCCACTTTTAAGAATTTTGACTTGTTATAGCGCCACCCTTTGGCCTAACTGCTTCATATTTCTTCAGTTACCTCAAGATATACTCTGGTACTACGATATCTGTTTTCAGAAACACCATCCAAGCGGTTAGGCCTGAACAGGAAATGAGCTCTCTAGCGCCCCCATACAGTTTATTCTGGCCAGTAACAGAGGCTTTGCCTCGGGCTGACATTGTTGATATGAACACAAGGTTTTGTGGTGTTCCATGCATTCCTTCAGAAGTAATATGCCTTTTTGTGAAAAGACACACCCTCTGCAATATTCAATTGCTCATAGTGGCTCTTTTCATTAAGTTTTCTAAATTATGTCGAGATGGAACTTTAGATATTCATTGCTAGATTCTATCTACTGTGCTTCATGTAGATTGACAAAACTTCCTTGGAGGAGATAGATTTGAAGTGTTTTTCAAAAAATGCAAAATTGTTGCAAATTAACATAATCCGAAGTTATAACTCCTTGAGGCAAATTTGTTTACCCTGATGAGACATATATGCCTCCAAAGCGTCCTGACTCTAGCTCCAACGGGGCATGACATATGACCATTCAAAGTTTGCATTTTATCCCCTTTTATGTATTTTGGCTTGTAATAGCGCCACCCTGTGGCGAATCAGGCTCTTCTTTCTCGAGTGACCATTAGACATACCCTGGTACCACCGTACCGTGGTTCGGAAAGCTCTGCATGGCGGTTAGGCCTAAACTGAAAATGAGCTCTCTAGCGCCCCCATTTGGTTTGATTCGGCCAATAATGCAGTGGCCGCCTCAGGTTATATCTGCACAGATGTGTACCAAGTGGCGTGGTGTTCTGCACAACCCTTAAGAAAGTATACCCCTTTATGTGAAAAGCCACGCCCCATGCCATTTTCATTGGCTCATAGTTGCTGTTAAATTTAACTTTTTCAACTTTTGCCGAGATGGAATTATAGATATCGGTCCTTAGACTGTGTGTACCCAGTATCATGCAGATTGGTCAAAGTCTCTAGGAGGAGATAGATTTTAAGCGTTTTTCAAAAAATTCAAAATGGCGGAAATTCTATATAACCGGAAGTTATGGGTCCTTGAGGCAAATGTGTTCATCATGAGGAGAGACATATGTGTGAGAAGTGTCATGTCTGTAGGTCAAACGGGGCCTGAGATATGCCTGTTCAAAGTTTGCAACTTCAGTCGGCTGCTATAGCGCCCCCTTTTGGCCAATCAATGTGCGACTTGCTCCATGGCTTCAGGCCCTAAGCCTCTACCATCATGCAAAGTTTCGTAAAAAGTTACCAATCGGCTATAGGGCCTGCCATAGACTTCCATGGCAGAAAAAATAATAAATATAGCTGCAAGCAGCAATAACGGGGCCAAGCGCAACTAACGCATCAAAGCCAACGAGGAAAACACGCCATAGCTACATTGGAGCTATGCATGTGAGCATCTATGTCGCCTGACCAGGTGAATCAGGTTAAATTCATGCAACAGCATCATCATCACCATAATCATCATCATACAACTGCAATCACATTCAATTCATCTGAAGGCGTCAAACGAGTGTCAGGTCCTTTTAAGCATCGCATTACATTAACTCTATTTTGGGACATATCTTTTAGGACCTATTTCTCTACATGTCTACAGGCCACATGGTCATTCTCCAGGCCTTCCATCTGCCTGGAAGACCCACCTTTTCCATCAAGTCTCAGTGTGTGGATTGCTTGATAATTCAGCTATCTGTGAACAACACTCACAACTCTTGTTTCTCTCTAAACCTCACAGTTCTTAGAAGAATGCCCCCCCTGCACTTGGTGTAAGTAGGCTATGTAGTCTGTGGGCTACTGTGCTCTCCCAGGATGAAGTGTTTAGATTAAAGGCTAAAACCTTCTCCCTGGTTGAAGTGTGTAAGCTATATACTGCAAAAGGTACACTTTCCAAACTTGATACTCTTTACCACTCTACCATCCAGTTTGTCACACATGACACATACAGTACACACCTCTGCACTCGTTACTCTTTGGACAACTAATCTTCCCATCAAACCTGTCATAACATTCCTTAGTTTATTCTCATTTGCACCCTTCTCCAACTATCACCTCTCTACCTATGTCACATGTTACACTAAATGCCTCTCTCACACAGACTCCCACAAAAGCCAGTTCATTTATAATGGCTCTACACAATATCCAGTATTAAAGCACACTTTAAAGATGTACACACACATCAATTCTTTATGAACGCTGATAGCATTTGTGTAACAGAAACATGGCTAGCATCTACCATAGCCACATTTGAGCTATGCATGTGACTGTCTTTGTCGCCTGACTAGGTACATCAGGATAAATTCATGCAACATCATCATCATACAACCACAATCACAGTTAATTCAGCTGATGATGTCAAGTGAGTGTCAGGTCCTTTTAAGCATCTTAGTACATTTCTTCTATTTTGGGACATATTTCTAGGACCTATTTCTCTGCATGTCTACATCCCACATGGTCATTCTCCCGGCCTTCCATCTGCCTGGGAGACCCACCTTAACAATCAAGTATTACTGCAGGGATAGCTTGACAATTCAGTAATCTGTGAAGAACAATCACAATTCTTGTTTCTCTCTTAACCTCACAGTTTTCAGAAGAATGCCCCTCTCCCACCCATACATTTGGTGTAAGTAGGCTATGTAATCTAAGGTCTACTGCGATGTCCCTGGATGAAGCATGTATGCTATAGACCATTCCCTTTCCCTAGATGAAATGTGTATGGTATAGACTACTCCACTCTCCCTAGGCTAATAGTTACTACCCTCTCCCGGGATGAAATGGGAAGAATGGAACTACCCTACAGCATCTAGAAGATTCAAAAACAATCAATAATCTACCCTCTCCCTGGGTATAATTCTGTAGTCTAATTGGCTACTCTCCCTTTTCCTGTTAATTATGTTATATATAATATAGCTGATAATAGTGTTTCTGGGAGATTGGAATTGTGTCAATTACCTTAGATTTGCTCTTAACATGTTGCAGTAAATCTAGCCTACAAGGCTACTAATGACATGTCTGTAATGTTTAAGAAGTCTCACAGTTAAAGTAAGGTAATGTCCATCCAATTGACCTGAATGACTACTGTCATACTAAAGTGGAGTCCATATGCATTCAATTGTAGTGATCTTGATTATTTCAGTTAAACTAGCACATTCTTCATATAAGAAGAGACGACACATTGGTTTAATTCTAGCAATGAAAATACAATGAAAGTGCAATGGGGTCCCTTTGCACAACAATGCTTATATAAACCTCAAAATGTCATCTGACAGTGTTGTGCCCAGTTAGTAAGTTGTAGAGCATGCCATCAGCTACCCATACAAGCATTATGAACCCCATTTAGCCAAGGGGGGCGCTACAGCAATCAATTGTGTTTAAGCCACTTTTAAGAATTTTGTCTTGTTATAGCGCCACCCTTTGGCCTAACTGCTTCATATTTCTTCAGTTACCTCAAGATATGCTCTGGTACTACTATATCTGTTTTCGGAAATACCATCCAAGCGGTTAGGCCTGAACAGGAAATGAGCTCTCTAGCGCCCCCATTCAGTTTAATCTGGCCAGTAATGAAGGCTTTGCCTCAGGCTGACATTGTTGATATGAACACAACGTTTTGTGGTGTTTTTTATGCATTCCTTCAGAAGTTATATGCCTTTTTGTGAAAAGCCACACCCTCTGCAATATTCAATTGTTCATAGTGGCTCTTTTCATCAAGTTTTCTAAATTATGCCGAGATGGAACTTTAGATATTCATTGCTAGATTCTATATACTGTGCTTCATGTAGATTGACAAAACTTCCTAGGAGGAGATAGATTTCAAGTGTTTTTCAAAAAATGCAAAATTGTTGCACATTACCATAATCTGAAGTTATGGCTCCTTGAGGCACATTTGTTCAACCTGATGAGACATATATGCCTCTATAGCTTCATGACTCTAGCTCCAACGGGGCATGACATATGAGCATTCAAAGTTTGCATTTTAGCCCCTTTTATGTATTTGGTCTTGTTATAGCGCCACCCTGTGGCCAATCAGGCTCTTCTTTCTCCAGTGACCATTAGACATACCCTGGTACCACTGTACCGTGGTTCGGAAAGCTCTGCATGGCGGTTAGGCCTAAACTGAAAATGAGCTCTCTAGCGCCCCCATTTGGTTTGATTGGGCCAATAATGCAGTGGCCGCCTCAGGTTATATCTGCACAGATGTCTACCAAGTGGCGTGGTGTTCTGCAAAACCCTTAAGAAACTATACCACTTTATGTGAAAAGCCACGCCCTATGCCATTTTCATTGGCTCATAGTTGCTGTTAAATTTAACTTTTTCAACTTTTGCCGAGATGGAATTTTAGATATCCTTCCCTAGATTGTGTGTACCGGATTTCATGCAGATTGGTCAAAGTCTCTAGGAGGAGATAGATTTTAAGCGTTTTTCAAAAATGCCATTTTCATTGGCTCATAGTTGCTGTTAAATTTAACTTTTTCAACTTTTGCCGAGATGGAATTTTAGATATCCTTCCCTAGATTGTGTGTACCGGATTTCATGCAGATTGGTCAAAGTCTCTAGGAGGAGATAGATTTTAAGCGTTTTTCAAAAAATTCAAAATGGCGGAAAATCTATATAACCGGAAGTTATGGGTCCTTGAGGCAAATTTGTTCGTCATGAGGAGAGACATATGTGTGCAAATGTACATGTCTGTAGGTCAAACGGGGCCTGAGATATGCCTGTTCAAAGTTCGCAACTTCAGTCGGCTGCTATAGCGCCCCCTTTTGGCCAATCGATGTGAGACTTGCTCCACTGCTGCGGGGCCTAAGCCTCTATGACTCTGCCGATTTTCGTAAAAAGCGACCAGTCGGTTATAGGGCCTTGCATAGACACCCATGGCGGAATAATAATAATAATACTACCAATAACAATAGGGTCTTCGCCCCTTCGGGGCTTGGCCCCTAATAATAAAACTACCAATTACAATAGGGTCTTCGCCCCTTCGGGGCTTGGCCCCTAATAATAACACTACCAATAACAATAGGGTCTTCGCCCCTCCGGGGCTTGGCCCCTAATAATAGGAGGTCAAAGGTTCCCCTTTGAGTAAATCTGTTTACAGTTATATCCGGAAAAGCTTTTGTCCATACCAGTCACCAATCCCAGACCATCCATCCATCCATCCATCCATCACCTGCTTGAAAAGTAAGCCTGAATTGCTGATTAATGCTCATTAATTGAACTAGACTGATCACCTGATTTAATTGTTTTGAGTGGTTGACCTGCATTTGAGGCTTGGTATTTTATGATAAGGTGATTGATTGGTTTGGTTACTTGATTTGATATTAGGGATACATGGTTAGTTTATTAATTGATTAACTCTTCAATATTTTATTGATTACTTGATTAATTATTTATAGTTATTCAACTTTTTATTATTATAAGTATTATATATATAATGATTCTACTTGATACTGGATATAAGTGGTTTTGAGGGTTTTTAATTGTTAAATGGATGTAGATGGTTTGGTGTTGAGCTTTGGTTTTGAGTGATTGGTGGTCTGTTGGATATCTGGTTTAAAGGTGTCTTGGTTTTTGATAGAATAAACATCAGTTTAAGCGTTGCTTTAGTAGAGCGATATAGACGTACATACATATATTACGCTTTGCATATTGTGTGTGTGTGGAGTGAAAGGACTGTGAGTGAACGGACAGTAGGACTCAACTTGCTGACAGGCAAAGTGGTGTGGACATTTCGATGTCTACGTCAAAATCTTTTTTATTTTAATTCATTATTTTCTGGCATACAGCGATTAATGAGGGGATTGTCCTCTGGTGCACAATACCCTAAGCTTGCGTCAAACCGAGCTTTGTGGTTTTTAATTTGCAAAAATTAAAAGTGCTTAAATGGGACCGATCGCTCCCTGTGCTGAAGACTAGGGTTGAGATTGAGCAAGATTATATCTGGTTAGGAAGTTTAGTCAGAGCAAGAAGTGTCCTATGTCCGTGAGTGATTGAGCGTTCATTTCTTATTAAATACATAAATGATAAAGCTTCATTTTATAGTGTTAGATTCTTAATAGGTTTATTGATAGTTTGAATTGTTAACAGTTTATCAAGTTATGAGGATCTTAAATAGTCTTGACGCTGTTCAGTAAAGTGGGACGGATACAGCACACAGCATTGGAAGCAGTAATTATAGCTCCAACCGAAATAAAGGAAGTCAACAGCACAACGGACAAGCTGTTGAGTGAGTGATGCTCTGTTCTCCCACATGAATTAAGTTTTGACTTCGCATTCTTCTGACATCAAGAGGGAATCTAATATGGCTTATACACAGTTACTTGTGCTAAATACTGAGGGAAGATATGTAATCAGAGATGATAATAATGATATTATGCAGAAGGGAAATGCCAGGACGACCGTTGTAACTCATCTTGATGTGAAGTGCAAAACCAGGAAGTTAGCTCAGTCTCTGATACCAGCTGAAAAGAAGAAGAAGTAGATGAACAAAAAGGGAAAGTGTGGAAGGGACAGTGACTCTTCTGTAGATGAAGGAGTGGATATTGGAGGATATGATGAAAGTATTAGAAAGATTATGACAGGTGCTGTATAGAAAGGAAGCGTTGCTAATGAAACAGACTAGTAGTAGTAGTGAAGAAGTGAATGAGGAGTCTGACTCGAAGGAAGATGATACAACATGGACCAAGGATGTACCAGTGGAAGAAGAATTGAAGGAAATTAGGAAGAAGAATTGAAGGAAATTAGGAAGAAGAATTGAAGGAAATTAGGAAGTAGTTGAAGGAGATTAGGAAAGTAGTTGAAGGAACAAGATGCTGAGCTGAAGAGGAAACTCACTCAAAGTCAGCTCTTGAATGGAAAATGGAAAGTAATGGAGGAGAAACAAGTTGTTTTGCAGAACAACAACGACAACAATAACCAATGATGTAATCTTCACTCCCGTTCCCTGTTTTCCAACAGCCTCAGACAGGGGGAGATTATTAATTCTGAAGAATTCAAAAAAAAAAAAAAAGGGGGGGGTGAAGAGGAAGTTGAACATGTCATTGGCTAGATGTCATCAGCGATTTACAATACAACAAGTATTTCTTACGTTTTTCGAATCAATTTTTTAGAAGAATGATAGCGGTGATAACCTACGTTGTCACCTCTGAGCCTGAGTTCATTACTGAAGTTGAAGTGATGAGGAATATTTTTATTACATCTGTGACATTTTGGAGAAACACTTGTCTCCAGAAGATTATTATAGAAGCAAACTAGTTGAATATGGACTCCAGAGTATGAACCATCTTTTTGTTCAGAAAAACAAAAACAAAAAGTCATGTGTGTTGAATGGTTATCGATGATTTGATGCTAAGTTCAGTTTATTACAGGAATTTCATAATAGTAGGAGTATTCAGTTATGGTTTCATATAACATCAGTTTGGATAATTGGTTTACAAAGCTGTTTAGTCAATTCAAATGAGTTATGTTTCTCACTTTGATTTAGGAGTTTGTGTTTCAATAGTCAATGAATGGCCATAAGCTGTTCGTTTATGCATTCTACTGTATGAATTTCATTCACATAATGATGATGTGTTTGTGAGGAGTTGGCTCCTCTGCTATTTGACCCCAGCCTGTGTTGAGTTATCTTTCAGGTGCTATGGACCCTGGGCGGCAGGTCTTTGAAGAGCCTGGATCGTGCCTTCCTGGGGACTGCCTGAAACCTGTTGTTTGTCTGTTGACTATTGTTTGTCTTGTCTATCTCTTTCTGATATGTGTTGGAACATGAGGTTACTTGATGTTTAGCATTATATGTCATTTCTGTTTAGGGTTTCTTGTTCAATCAAGCTTGAGGATGTCGCCTACATTTCACCTGTGTTTTTGATTCAGGTGTGTGTACACGTCTCCTTGGTTGGATTGTTCTGTTTTGTAAGTAGTAATTTAGGTTTAGTCTATGTCTATAGGATGTTCTGTGTTTTGTGTAGTTCTGTGTTGATGTTTTCAGACTATCCTGGAGTGTATTTTGTGGGCTACCAAGGAGTGGTTGCCCCGCACCAGCATGAAGCTATGAACTGTGTGGAGTCCCGGATGACTTGAGGGTCATTCTTGGACATTCCTGGAGTGTTCTCCCTGTTTCAGACGGGGTGAGCTTACCATCTTGCTACGGACATTGTTCTCTGGGTGTCAGAGAGGATTGCGACACCTGGGGGTTTGATGTCTGAAGATTGCTCCAGCATGGGACGAGGAGATGAGACAGCGCTGAGGGCTGTTCTCTTTCGAAGGGGCTAAGTGCTAGTAACCTCTGGCCCCCGATTTGCTTTGTTGCTGTGTGATGATTTGGTTATTTGTATGTGTTTTGGGGAGTAGGGAGGGGGAGTGGGCACCCCTGGACCTAGTCCTCAACAGACGGGGGCGGGACCGCAAGGTCCCAAAAGGGCACGTTAAATTTACATATAGTGCTGGGGAGACGACTGAAGGCCCCCGTGTCTGAGGAAGTATGAATTAACATACTGCTCTGGTACCGTCTAGTCAGCACTGTGTCGCCGTTAAGGGGTTGGCACTGTGTGGTACGTGGACGACAGTCCACACCTAAGCAGAGGGGCGTAAGAGACGACCTCTGTGAATAGGCAAGGCTGGTGAAAACGGTCAAAGTTCTAATATCCATAGCACAAGTGGAATTAGGATCAGACCGTCGGTTCTGAGCTGGATGACTAACAATCACTACGGTGTCCGGGATCGCTATCGACTGGGTCACCGGCCGGTCGGGTCGCATAGGGCAGTAAGACCACGAGATGGCCGCCGCGCTCGGCTCAATGTACAGTCAGGCCACTACAAGCCAAAAGCGAATGCGTTAGTAGGCGAGTAGTGCTTCTGTGATCGGTGGGCTTTGAAAAGAAGACACCGGGAAGCAGAAGGCTGAGCTCTCATTCCAGGGGAACCTGGCTTGAGGCCTCGGACGGAACGGGGTCCAGCCCGGGATTGCGCCCTGGATGGGAGGTCCGAAAGACTCAAGCGTGTTTGTTATGTTTAATGTTGTTTTGTGTCGAGGCGTTAGGACGCCTCGAAGGGGGGATATGTAGTATATTTTTATACGGTATTACATCAATACATTTGGATTACTCTCATGTAGTAATCCATTTACTTAGAATAATGAATAAACTCCACTTCAGTAGGAACTTTGTTAACTTAAGTAGTTTAACATGTAGATGACAACAGATGCCCTGTCCTGAGTAAACATTCCTTTGTCCCTGAGTCAATAAAGATAACACCTCTGAAGTCTACAGTTGTAACGTGACACAGGAAGAACCCCAAATTGCCCCATGTCCGGAGGGGGGCAGAGCCCAGTGACCTATTGACCAATTACAAGACTAGTTGACCAGATCTGTGTTAAATGTACATCCCTTGTATGCAAATTTGTTTGTCATGTGATCTTGGCCTGAAGCCAAGTATATAAACTCGGATACCACCTTGTGAACTTTAGTACTGCCGAAATTCTGACCTGTTTGGCGTGCTCAATAAATTTGGTTTAACTGCATTTTGCTCCTGAAGATTCTTTACCATTTTTCTGCCCAAAAGTCAAGACGAGAAGAAACGACACCTTCAGCACTAGATTATGATCTTAGTCACTTGTTTTAGAAAGGAGATGCACTTGTAAGTTCTGGCAAGTAGCCTAGTAGGCTAGTAGCCTACATTGGCCTTTCCTAGTTAAATGCAATTATTGTTAGTTGCTTTGGATAAAAGCGTCTGCTAAAATACTGTAATACAATGAGATCTAGGCTACTGATCCGGGCATCTGTCGCGTTTTGAGAACTTCACTGGAGAGTGCAGCTGATCAGAGCACTATGCTGGTGCGCTTCGTAAACATGAGTCAATCTTGAATTATCTGTATGCCGAGATGAATCCATTGATGTCCACCTCTTGAAATTTGGTCGGATTTACTGACCGGTAGATCAGTGAAACCCGGGGCTGCCAAGTCTCAGACACACGCATTGCAGCTTATTCTCACGCTCACTCGCCACGCTTCACAATTCTCACTCGGAGAAATGACCAACCTCAAAATAGCCTAGGCTACTACCAATTCAATGGCTATGCGACTCTTTTTTAGGGCCCGAGCACTGGCGGTGCGAGGCCCTATTGAAACTCGAAGGATTATTCTCCTTCTTCTTCTCCCCAAACAAATGCCTTTTTGGCGGCCTAAACATCGATGAAAACGGATGAAACTTTGCAGATACATCAGTCCCGGTGAAAATCGGATATTTCATTGGTGACGGAAATGGGCGTGGCAAAACGGCTCAAGAGCGCCCCCTGGAAAGTTTAAAATGGCGAGCCCCACCTTTCAGTTTGATGTAGGCGAACGAAATTCGGTGGGCATATGTATTTCATCGAGCCACACTAAAATGTCTCTTGGAGCTATACCCAACATGCAACAGGAAGTCCGCCATTTTGCTCTTAATGTGCCATTTTGTCCTTGTTTTGACCATTTCCATGCCTCGTACTTCGACGAACTCCTCCTACAGATTTCATCTGATCAACTTCATATCCGGTCAGCTTCATCTTAAGACCTTTGTGATCAAAAGTTATCAAAAACATTTAGTTTTCACCAAACACCCTTGCCTTGGCGCCCCGCCAAAGTTTGTCATTTCGCCATAAAACACGAAGTCCTCATAACTCCTACATACATTATCCGATTTGTCCGATATTTCTCACGCTTCATGACGGTTCTGTCCTGAACACATCTATGTGTCAGTATTGCGTCATACTTATAGCGCCACCTATTGGTGAAACAGGAAGTCCTCATAACTCCTACATACATTATCCAATTTGTCCGATATATCTCACGCTTCATGACGGTTCTGTCCTGAACACATCTATGTGTCAGTATTGCGTCATACTTATAGCGCCACCTATTGGTGAAACAGGAAGTCCTCATATCTCCTCCATACATAATCCAATTTGTCCCATATATCTCACGCTTCATGACGGTTCTGTCCTGAACACATCTATGTGTCAGTATTGCATCATACTTATAGCGCCACCTATTGTTGAAACAGGAAGTCCTCATAACTCCTACATACATTATCCAATTTGTCCGATATATCTCACGCTTCATGACGGTTCTGTCCTGAACACATCTATGTGTCAGTATTGCGTCATACTTATAGCGCCACCTATTGGTGAAACAGGAAGTCCTCATAACTCCTACATACATTATCCAATTTGTCCGTTATATCTCACGCTTCATGACGGTTCTGTCCTGAACACATCTATGTGTCAGTATTGCGTCATACTTATAGCGCCACCTATTGGTGAAACAGGAAGTCCTCATAACTCCTACATACATTATCCAATTTGTCCGATATATCTCACGCTTCATGACGGTTCTGTCCTGAACACATCTATGTGTCAGTATTGCGTCATACTTATAGCGCCACCTATTGGTGAAACAGGATGTCCTCATAGCTCCAGCATACATCATCCGATTTGCACCAAATTGCTGACGCTTCATGAAGGTCACCTTCTGAACACATCTATTCGTCGGTATTGAGTCACACTTACAGCGCCACCTACTGGTGAAACAGGAAGTACTCATAACTCCTACATACGTCATCCGATTTACTCCAAATTGCTCATGCTTGATGAAGGTCACATCTTAAACACATCTGTAAGTCAGTATTGCGTCATACCTACAGCGCCACCTACTGGTGAAACAGGAAGTCCTCATAACTCCTACATACATTGTCCGATTTACTCAACATTTCTCATGCTTCATCAAGGTACCGTCCTGAACACATCTATGCATCAGTATTGAGTCACGCTTAGAGCGCCACCTACTGGTTACAGGAAGTTTCTCTCAGTACTGGACACCGAAATAGCACAGCATTTAACGGTGCTGCACCCGACACGCATGGGGTGCGAGGGCCCGCTCAATGCTGCTCGCAGCCCTAGTTTTAATTATTACTTGAACGAACGCTAATCTCGCCTCTCGGTCGTCCTTCGCGCTCAAAGAACGCTGCCCAAATCTACCTATCGGGGAGGAGAGAGGGAGAGGGAGCCGTCCCGGCGGGGGGAGAGGGGGGTTGGTGCTTGTGACTACATTTAGTCAACGCTTTGCTTAGCAACCACTCGCAGCAACCTCGCCTTTTTATTAATTACACCCGTGTTTACCTAATGTAGATATCCTTTTTCAAAAATGCACTCATCAGTCCGACTCCAACACTTCCACACCCCTATCAAAACCACTAGAGGGCGCCTCGCCACGTTACATCTCCCATTGCTTTTATGATGTCATAGTAGACGTTGCTGACGCAGACACTTAAACAGTCAGTGATCCATTCCATCTCATCAGAGTAGCTAGTGACTTCTGGATCTGACACACTGACTTAGAGAAAACAAGTAAGTCCATAATGGGGATAAACTTTAGAGTAAGAATTTTCTACAATTATTCTGTATTAATTATTTGACAAAAACACCCCCAATTGAAGACAGAATAGAGTACATATTGCTCTCTGAGCTTTGTTTAACCAAGTTGTCATATAAATGATGTGTTGATACTGGTTGATTAGAGGACTAGCAGTGATGGCTCTGGGTAATATGAGTTCCTGGGTGAACCTCCTCTTCATCAGTGATCTGGTGAATAACCAGTTGCTTTATAGGACTTCAGTCAGACTGGGGCAGATAAATATAATAATAATAATAATACTTGCTTCTTTTGGTTTCTGTTTGGTAAAGTGTTATCCAGCTAGGCCTACCGTTTTAGTTATTTTACAGAGAGAACTACAACGATCCTCCCTCTATTGTATTTTAGATTGCAATTCTTGCACTTTGCCTTCAGCACTAGATTATGATCTTAGTCACTTGTTTTAGAAAGGAGATGCACTTGTAAGTTCTGGCAAGTAGCCTAGTAGGCTAGTAGCCTACATTGGCCTTTCCTAGTTAAATGCAATTATTGTTAGTTGCTTTGGATAAAAGCGTCTGCTAAAATACTGTAATACAATGAGATCTAGGCTTCTGATCCGGGCATCTGTCGCGTTTTGAGAACTTCACTGGAGAGTGCAGCTGATCAGAGCACTATGCTGGTGCGCTTCGTAAACATGAGTCAATATTGAATTATCTGTATGCTGAGATGAATCCAGTGATGTCCACCTCTTGAAATTTGGTCGGATTTACTGACCGGTAGATCAGTGAAACCCGGGGCTGCCAAGTCTCAGACACAAACATTGCAGCCTATTCTCACGCTCACTCGCCACGCTTCACAATTCTCACTCGGAGAAATGACCAACCTCAAAATAGCCTAGGCTACTACCAATTCAATGGCTATGGGACTCTTTTTTTTTTTTTATTACTTGAACGAACGCTAATCTCGCCTCTCGGTCATCCTTCGCGCTCAAAGAACGCTACCCAAATCTACCTATCGGGGAGGAGAGAGGGAGAGGGAGCCGTCCCGGCGGGGGGAGAGGGGGGTTGGTGCTTGTGACTACACTTAGTGAACGCTTTGCTTAGTAACCACTCGCAGCAACCTCGCCTTTTTATTAATTACACCCGTGTTTACCTAATGTAGATATCCTATTTCAAAAATGCACTCATCAGTCCGACTCCAACACTTCCACACCCCTATCAAAACCACTAGAGGGCGCCTCGCCACGTTACATCTCCCATTGCTTTTATGATGTCATAGTAGACATTGCTGACGCAGACACTTAAACAGTCAGTGATCCATTCCACCTCATCAGAGTAGCTAGTGACTTCTGGATCTGACACACTGACTTAGAGAAAACAAGTAAGTCCATAATGGGGATAAACTTTAGAGTAAGAATTTTCTACAATTATTCTGTATTAATTCTTTGACAAAAACACCCCCAATTGAAGACAGAATAGAGTACATATTGCTCTCTGAGCTTTGTTTAACCAAGTTGTCATATAAATGATGTGTTGATACTGGTTGATTAGAGGACTAGCAGTGATGGCTCTGGGTAATATGAGTTCCTGGGTGAACCTCCTCTTCATCAGTGATCTGGTGAATAACCAGTTGCTTTATAGGACTTCAGTCAGACTGGGGCAGATAAATATAATAATAATAATAATACTTGATTCTTTTGGTTTCTGTTTGGTAAAGTGTTATCCAGCTAGGCCTACCGTTTTAGTTATTTTACAGAGAGAACTACAACGATCCTCCCTCTATTGTATTTTAGATTGCAATTCTTGCACTTTGCCTTCAGCACTAGATTATGATCTTAGTCACTTGTTTTAGAAAGGAGATGCACTTGTAAGTTCTGGCAAGTAGCCTAGTAGGCTAGTAGCCTACATTGGCCTTTCCTAGTTAAATGCAATTATTGTTAGTTGCTTTGGATAAAAGCGTCTGCTAAAATACTGTAATACAATGAGATCTAGGCTACTGATCCGGGCATCTGTCGCGTTTTGAGAACTTCACTGGAGAGTGCAGCTGATCAGAGCACTATGTTGGTGCGCTTCGTAAACATGAGTCAATCTTGAATTATCTGTATGCTGAGATGAATCCAGTGATGTCCACCTCTTGAAATTTGGTCGGATTTACTGACCGGTAGATCAGTGAAACCCGGGGCTGCCAAGTCTCAGACACACGCATTGCAGCCTATTCTCACGCTCACTCGCCACGCTTCACAATTCTCACTCGGAGAAATGACCAACCTCAAAATAGCCTAGGCTACTACCAATTCAATGGCTATGCAACTCTTTTTTTTAATTATTACTTGAACAAACGCTAATCTCGCCTCTCGGTCGTCCTTCGCGCTCAAAGAACGCTACCCAAATCTACCTATCGGGGAGGAGAGAGGGAGAGGGAGCCGTCCCGGCGGGGGGAGAGGGGGGTTGGTGCTTGTGACTACACTTAGTGAACGCTTTGCTTAGCAACCACTCGCAGCAACCTCGCCTTTTTATTAAGTACACCCGTGTTTACCTAATGTAGATATCCTATTTCAAAAATGCACTCATCAGTCCGACTCCAACACTTCCACACCCCTATCAAAACCACTAGAGGGCGCCTCGCCACGTTACATCTCCCATTGCTTTTATGATGTCATAGTAGACGTTGCTGACGCAGACACTTAAACAGTCAGTGATCCATTCCACCTCATCAGAGTAGCTAGTGACTTCTGGATTTGACACACTGACTTAGAGAAAACAAGTAAGTCCATAATGGGGATAAACTTTAGAGTAAGAATTTTCTACAATTATTCTGTATTAATTCTTTGACAAAAACACCCCCAATTGAAGACAGAATAGAGTACATATTGCTCTCTGAGCTTTGTTTAACAAAGTTGTCATATAAATGATGTGTTGATACTGGTTGATTAGAGGACTAGCAGTGATGGCTCTGGGTAATATGAGTTCCTGGGTGAACCTCCTCTTCATCAGTGATCTGGTGAATAACCAGTTGCTTTATAGGACTTCAGTCAGACTGGGGCAGATAAATATAATAATAATAATAATACTTGATTCTTTTGGTTTCTGTTTGGTAAAGTGTTATCCAGCTAGGCCTACCGTTTTAGTTATTTTACAGAGAGAACTACAACGATCCTCCCTCTATTGTATTTTAGATTGCAATTCTTGCACTTTGCCTTCAGCACTAGATTATGATCTTAGTCACTTGTTTTAGAAAGGAGATGCACTTGTAAGTTCTGGCAAGTAGCCTAGTAGGCTAGTAGCCTTCATTGGCCTTTCCTAGTTAAATGCAATTATTGTTAGTTGCTTTGGATAAAAGCGTCTGCTAAAATACTGTAATACAATGAGATCTAGGCTACTGATCCGGGCATCTGTCGCGTTTTGAGAACTTCACTGGAGAGTGCAGCTGATCAGAGCACTATGTTGGTGCGCTTCGTAAACATGAGTCAATCTTGAATTATCTGTATGCTGAGATGAATCCAGTGATGTCCACCTCTTGAAATTTGGTCGGATTTACTGACCGGTAGATCAGTGAAACCCGGGGCTGCCAAGTCTCAGACACACGCATTGCAGCCTATTCTCACACTCACTCGCCACGCTTCACAATTCTCACCCGGAGAAATGACCAACCTCAAAATAGCCTAGGCTACTACCAATTCAATGGCTATGGGACTCTTTTTTTTTTTTTATTACTTGAACGAACGCTAATCTCGCCTCTCGGTCGTCCTTCGCGCTCAAAGAACGCTACCCAAATCTACCTATCGGGGAGGAGAGAGGGAGAGGGAGCCATCCCGGCGGGGGGAGAGGGGGGTTGGTGCTTGTGACTACACTTAGTGAACGCTTTGCTTAGCAACCACTTGCAGCAACCTCGCCTTTTTATTAATTACACCCGTGTTTACCTAATGTAGATATCCTATTTCAAAAATGCACTCATCAGTCCGACTCCAACACTTCCACACCCCTATCAAAACCACTAGAGGGCGCCTCGCCACGTTACATCTCCCATTGCTTTTATGATGTCATAGTAGACGTTGCTGACGCAGACACTTAAACAGTCAGTGATCCATTCCACCTCATCAGAGTAGCTAGTGACTTCTGGATCTGACACACTGACTTAGAGAAAACAAGTAAGTCCATAATGGGGATAAACTTTAGAGTAAGAATTTTCTACAATTATTCTGTATTAATTCTTTGACAAAAACACCCCCAATTGAAGACAGAATAGAGTACATATTGCTCTCTGAGCTTTGTTTAACCAAGTTGTCATATAAATGATTTGTTGATACTGGTTGATTAGAGGACTAGCAGTGATGGCTCTGGGTAATATGAGTTCCTGGGTGAACCTCCTCTTCATCAGTGATCTGGTGAATAACCAGTTGCTTTATAGGACTTCAGTCAGACTGGGGCAGATAAATATAATAATAATAATAATAATACTTGATTCTTTTGGTTTCTGTTTGGTAAAGTGTTATCCAGCTAGGCCTACCGTTTTAGTTATTTTACAGAGAGAACTACAACGATCCTCCCTCTATTGTATTTTAGATTGCAATTCTTGCACTTTGCCTTCAGCACTAGATTATGATCTTAGTCACTTGTTTTAGAAAGGAGATGCACTTGTAAGTTCTGGCAAGTAGCCTAGGAGGCTAGTAGCCTACATTGGCCTTTCCTAGTTAAATGCAATTATTGTTAGTTGCTTTGGATAAAAGCGTCTGCTAAAATACTGTAATACAATGAGATCTAGGCTACTGATCCGGGCATCTGTCGCGTTTTGAGAACTTCACTGGAGAGTGCAGCTGATCAGAGCACTATGCTGGTGCGCTTCGTAAACATGAGTCAATCTTGAATTATCTGTATGCTGAGATGAATCCATTGATGTCCACCTCTTGAAATTTGGTCGGATTTACTGACCAGTAGATCAGTGAAACCCGGGGCTACCAAGTCTCAGACACACGCATTGCAGCCTATTCTCACGCTCACTCGCCACGCTTCACAATTCTCACTCGGGGAAATGACCAACCTCAAAATAGCCTAGGCTACTATCAATTCAATGGCTATGGGACTCTATTTTTTTAAATTATTACTTGAACGAACGCTAATCTCGCCTCTCGGTCGTCCTTCGCGCTCAAAGAACGCTACCCAAATCTACCTATCGGGGAGGAGAGAGGGAGAGGGAGCCGTCCCGGCGGGGGGAGAGGGGGGTTGGTGCTTGTGACTACACTTAGTGAACGCTTTGCTTAGCAACCACTCGCAGCAACCTCACTTTTTTATTAATTACACCCGTGTTTACCTAATGTAGATATCCTATTTCAAAAATGCACTCATCAGTCCGACTCCAACACTTCCACACCCCTATCAAAACCACTAGAGGGCGCCTCGCCACGTTACATCTCCCATTTGTTGTGATTTGGGCCGGGTCCGCCCCGGCTCGGCCCCTGCTCCCGGTCTGGACCCGCGTTCCTGCCCTGGACCCCCGATTTGCCCCGGACCCCTGGTTCGCCCCGGACCCCTGGTCCACTCTGCTCGCTCCTGGTCCGGACCCTCGCCCCTGGTTCGCCCTGCTCACCCCCTGATCCTGGCCCTGAGCTCCTGTGCCCCCTGGACCTTCCTGGACCCTGAGCACCTCTCCCGGTGACTGCCCCTGCACTGCCCCCAGAGACTATTGTACACTTTGTCAATGTTAGTGCGTGTTTCCCCTGCGTTTCCTCCCGGTATTATTTGGAAATTAAAACTTATATTTTGTACCTGAGCTGCTTGCCTGCCGTCTGCTTTTGGGTCCTACCTCCACCAGCCTCAAACCCTAACAGAATGAACCGACGAATTATGGACCCAGCGGACGATTTAAGACAGGTACCATCGAATGTTTGGCGCTTTGTGGAGGCGGCTGTTAATGCCTTTCGCCTGACCGATGAAAAAATCTTTTATGAGTTGGCTCTCCAGGAGATCTCTAGCAGGCCTTTCTTAGCAGACTCTTTAGCCGGGACTACAAAGCGGTTGACCTCCGCCATCGCCTTGGCATCTGCCAGACTGCAGCCTGATTACAAGCCTGATTACCTCACGGGGATCGACTACTACTTTGACCCCACTGAGTACATTGATCCGGTGTTGGACTGGTCTAAGGGCAAGAAGATGGCAGCGTCTCTCGGACCCCAGGTTCTTCCTGATGCCCCCCGGTGTCCTAAGAGGGCATCCAAGAGGCGGTGGCGTTCCCGTGGCAGCCGTTGCCTCCGCCCCAGTGCCCCGGCGTCTGCGCTCCCCAGTGCCCCGGCGTCTTCGCTCCCCAGTGCCCCGGCGTCTTCGCTCCCCAGTGCCTCGGCGTCTTCGCTCCCCAGTGCCTCGGCGTCTTCGCTCCCCAGTGCCCCGGCGTCTTCGCTCCCCAGTGCCCCGGCGTCTTCGCTCCCCAGTGCCCCGGCGTCTTCGCTCCCCAGTGCCCCGGCGTCTGCGCTCCCCAGTGCCCCGGCGTCTGCGCTCCCCAGTGCCCCGGCGTCTGCGCTCCCCAGTGCCCCGGCGTCTGCGCTCCCCAGTCCCCCGGCGTCTGCGCTCCCCAGTGCCCCGGCGTCTGCGCTCCCCAGTGCCCCGGCGTCTGCGCTCCCCAGCGTATCAGACGTTCCCCTGCTGACCAGCGGCCCAGTGACTCCGTTGTCCAGTGTCCTCGAGCTACGGCAACCCAGCACCCCGGAGCATCTTTTGTTCAGCGCTCTGGCGCCTCCTAGTCTCTGCACCGTGGGCACCTCCAGGTCTCCGTGCCACAGACGCCCCCTGTGTTCCATGCCTCAGCAATCCACGGAGTCCCAGCCGCAGCTGTCACCCATCCGTTACCTGCAGTGTTTCCTGGACACCGAGCTGCAAGAATCTCCAGTTCCTCATGTGCTCCAGTGGCCACCTGTGGTTGCATCCCAGCAGCCCTCCAGGACTGTGCTCCAGCAGGCCCCATTGGCTATGCTGTTCCCTGAGCTACAAGAGACTCCTGTTCCTCATGAGCCCCGGCAGCCTTCCATGGCTATGCTCCAGCAGGCCCCCTTGGCTGTGCTGTTCCCTGAGCTACAAGAGACTCCTGTTCCTCGTGAGCCTCAGCAGTCCTCCATGGCTGCGCCCCCACAGGGCCCTGTTCCAGGCCCTGTAGCTGTCCCTGGACCGGCAGCTGACACTGACCCTATAGCCGTCGCCATTGCTGTAGCCATAGCTGTGGCTATTGCGGTAGCAATTCCGGTTCCAGACTCCAACTCCTTACCTGACCCAGTTCCTGTCCCCTTAGTGGTGGCTGTCCCTGACCCCAGCAACCCTGTTAGCTCCAGCCCTGTTAGCTCCAGCCCTGTTAGTAGCTCAGGCCCTGTTAGCCCCTGTTCCTCAAGCCCCAATCCTGTGAGACCTACTAGCCCCAGTCCCGTTGTCCCTGTAGTCATCCCATTCTCTGTAGATGACTCGGCCCCTGACCCCATAGTCATAGTCGTAGCTATAGTTGTAGGGGTAACGGTAGCAGTTGCAGGTCCTGACCCTGTCTGCCCAGCTAGTCTCGGTCCCGTTAGCCCTGTTAGGCCCAGGCTATCTAACTCTGTTCAGTTAGGAGATCCGGACTCTGATCTCCAAGATACCCCTGGCTCAGCTGCCACGCCAGGCCCTGTGGCCACCCCAGCCCCAGGGCTGGTCCTCTGGCGATCTTCCAGCTCTGTTCCCCCAGACACCGCTCTTCTTGCCCTCCTGCTTCATGGCAGACCACCTGAGTGGTTTCGCCGGCCTCGGGGGTTCCGTCTACGTCGCCAGCCGCCTTGGTGGGTCCGTCTGTGCCGTCGGCCCCCTGAGCGGTCTCTCCTGCGCCGTCGGCCCCCTGAGCGTTCCTGCCAGTGCCGTCAGCCCCCTGAGCATTCCTGCCTGCGCCGTCGGCCCCCTGAGCGGGCTCTCCTGCGCCGTCGGCCCCCTGAGCGGTCTCTCCTGCGCCGTCGGCCCCCTGAGCGGTCTCTCCTGCGCCGTCGGCCCCCTGAGCGGTCTCTCCTGCGCCGTCGGCCCCCTGAGCGGTCTCTCCTGCGCCGTCGGCCCCCTGAGCGGGCTCTCCTGCGCCGTCGGCCCCCTGAGCGGTCCTGCCTGCGCCGTCGGCCCCCTGAGCGGTCCTGCCTGCGCCGTCGGTCCCTTGAGCGATCCTGCCTGCGCCGTCGGCCCCTTGGGCGATCCTGCCTGCGCCGTCGGTCCCCTGAGCGATCCTGCCGTCGCCTCTGGAGGCCAGCTCTGCTTCCCAGATGCTTCCGCCGTTCGGCCGGGCCTCCTGGTCATCCTCCGGACCTGCCCTGCCCTGCCGTTTTGCTCTCTGGTTGCCCGCCTGAGTCGCCCTGTTCTGCCTCTGGCCAGTTCTCTGGTCGCCTGCCTGGGACGTTCTGCTCTGTCTCTGGTCAGCCCTCTGGCCGTCTGCCGGAGGGGTTCTGCTCTGTCCCTGGTCAGCCCTCTGGCCGTCCGCCAGAGGAGATCTGCACTGTCCCTGGCCAGTTCCCAGGCCGTCCGCCCGAGGCTCCCGGTGCTGTCCGTTTCCCTCCTCCGGGCCCCTCCTCCGGGCCCCCTCCGCCCTCCCTGGTTGGGGTTTTTGGGCCGTCTGGGATTCGGCCTTTGAGGGGGGGGGTACTGTTGTGATTTGGGCCGGGTCCGCCCCGGCTCGGCCCCTGCTCCCGGTCTGGACCCGCGTTCCTGCCCTGGACCCCCGATTTGCCCCGGACCCCTGGTTCGCCCCGGACCCCTGGTCCACTCTGCTCGCTCCTGGTCCGGACCCTCGCCCCTGGTTCGCCCTGCTCACCCCCTGATCCTGGCCCTGAGCTCCTGTGCCCCCTGGACCTTCCTGGACCCTGAGCACCTCTCCCGGTGACTGCCCCTGCACTGCCCCCAGAGACTATTGTACACTTTGTCAATGTTAGTGCGTGTTTCCCCTGCGTTTCCTCACGGTATTATTTGGAAATTAAAACTTATATTTTGTACCTGAGCTGCTTGCCTGCCGTCTGCTTTTGGGTCCTACCTCCACCAGCCAGTTAATTCTTTGACAAAAACACCCCCAATTGAAGACAGAATATAGTACATATTGCTCTCTGAGCTTTGTTTAACCAAGTTGTCATATAAATGATGTGTTGATACTGGTTGATTAGAGGACTAGCAGTGATGGCTCTGGGTAATATGAGTTCCTGGGTGAACCTCCTCTTCATCAGTGATCTGGTGAATAACCAGTTGCCTTATAGGACTTCAGTCAGACTGGGGCAGATAAATATAATAATAATAATAATACTTGATTCTTTTGGTTTCTGTTTGGTAAAGTGTTATCCAGCTAGGCTTACCGTTTTAGTTATTTTACAGAGAGAACTACAACGATCCTCCCTCTATTGTATTTTAGATTGCAATTCTTGCACTTTGCCTTCAGCACTAGATTATGATCTTAGTCACTTGTTTTAGAAAGGAGATGCACTTGTAAGTTCTGGCAAGTAGCCTAGTAGGCTAGTAGCCTACATTGGCCTTTCCTAGTTAAATGCAATTATTGTTAGTTGCTTTGGATAAAAGCGTCTGCTAAAATACTGTAATACAATGAGATCTAGGCTACTGATCCGGGCATCTGTCGCGTTTTGAGAACTTCACTGGAGAGTGCAGCTGATCAGAGCACTATGTTGGTGCGCTTCGTAAACATGAGTCAATCTTGAATTATCTGTATGCCGAGATGAATCCAGTGATGTCCACCTCTTGAAATTTGGTCGGATTTACTGACCGGTAGATCAGTGAAACCCGGGGCTGCCAAGTCTCAGACACACGCATTGCAGCCTATTCTCACGCTCACTCGCCACGCTTCACAATTCTCACTCGGAGAAATGACCAACCTCAAAATAGCCTAGGCTACTACCAATTCAATGGCTATGGGACTCTTTTTTTTAATTATTACTTGAACGAACGCTAATCTCGCCTCTCGGTCGTCCTTCGCGCTCAAAGAACGCTACCCAAATCTACCTATCGGGGAGGAGAGAGGGAGAGGGAGCCGTCCCGGCGGGGGGAGAGGGGGGTTGGTGCTTGTGACTACACTTAGTCAACGCTTTGCTTAGAAACCACTCGCAGCAACCTCGCCTTTTTATTAATTACACCCGTGTTTACCTAATGTAGATATCCTATTTCAAAAATGCACTCATCAGTCCGACTCCAACACTTCCACACCCCTATCAAAACCACTAGAGGGCGCCTCGCCACGTTACATCTCCCATTGCTTTTATGATGTCATAGTAGACGTTGCTGACGCAGACACTTAAACAGTCAGTGATCCATTCCACCTCATCAGAGTAGCTAGTGACTTCTGGATCTGACACACTGACTTAGAGAAAACAAGTAAGTCCATAATGGGGATAAACTTTAGAGTAAGAATTTTCTACAATTATTCTGTATTAATTCTTTGACAAAAACACCCCCAATTGAAGACAGAATAGAGTACATATTGCTCTCTGAGCTTTGTTTAACCAAGTTGTCATATAAATGATGTGTTGATACTGGTTGATTAGAGGACTAGCCGTGATGGCTCTGGGTAATATGAGTTCCTGGGTGAACCTCCTCTTCATCAGTGATCTGGTGAATAACCAGTTGCTTTATAGGACTTCAGTCAGACTGGGGCAGATAAATATAATAATAATAATAATACTTGATTCTTTTGGTTTCTGTTTGGTAAAGTGTTATCCAGCTAGGCCTACCGTCCCTCGTTTTAGTTATTTTACAGAGAGAACTACAACGATCCTCCCTCTATTGTATTTTAGATTGCAATTCTTGCACTTTGCCTTCAGCACTAGATTATGATCTTAGTGACTTATTTTAGAAAGGAGATGCACTTGTAAGTTCTGGCAAGTAGCCTAGTAGGCTAGTAGCCTACATTGGCCTTTCCTAGTTAAATGCAATTATTGTTAGTTGCTTTGGATAAAAGCGTCTGCTAAAATACTGTAATACAATGAGATCTAGGCTACTGATCCGGGCATCTGTCGCGTTTTGAGAACTTCACTGGAGAGTGCAGCTGATCAGAGCACTATGTTGGTGCGCTTCGTAAACATGAGTCAATCTTGAATTATCTGTATGCTGAGATGAATCCAGTGATGTCCACCTCTTGAAATTTGGTCGGATTTACTGACCGCTAGATCAGTGAAACCCGGGGCTGCCAAGTCTCAGACACACGCATTGCAGCCTATTCTCACGCTCACTCGCCACGCTTCACAATTCTCACTCGGAGAAATGACCAACCTCAAAATAGCCTAGGCTACTACCAATTCAATGGCTATGGGACTCTTTTTTTTAATTATTACTTGAACGAACGCTAATCTCGCCTCTCGGTCGTCCTTCGCGCTCAAAGAACGCTACCCAAATCTACCTATCGGGGAGGAGAGAGGGAGAGGGAGCCGTCCCGGCGGGGGGAGAGGGGGGTTGGTGCTTGTGACTACACTTAGTCAACGCTTTGCTTAGCAACAGCTCGCAGCAACCTCGCCTTTTTATTAATTACACCCGTGTTTACCTAATGTAGATATCCTATTTCAAAAATGCACTCATCAGTCCGACTCCAACACTTCCACACCCCTATCAAAACCACTAGAGGGCGCCTCGCAACGTTACATCTCCCATTGCTTTTATGATGTCATAGTAGACGTTGCTGAAGCCCCCCGCAGACCGCATCCGCCACCGCCACGACACGACACAAAACGACGTTCCAAATAAATAGCTCCCATTGTTTCCTATGGAAGCCCGCACACCGGCGGCGTGCCGACAGCTGCCGACAATGTCGCCCCGGGTTGATTTCGACTCGGCTCTATTTTTTGGAATGCGGCTGCCGACACATGTGCACATCCAACTTGGATTAATGCATGTGATTTCCTGCAATGCCTGTCTATTAAATATATGTAAAAGTAATCTAATCATTAAAAGTTAAACATTTTTATTCCCATCTCTTCCATGCCCTTGTTGTGTCGTTTAGGCCTATTGTTTTGCTAAAATGTAGGCTAGCCTACATCTATTTTATTAACGGTTATTTTGGTCTACCCAGCTGTATTACAATAGAGGAGAAAATAATTGCCGAGGTGCAGAAATATCCAATGCTATATGACCCCATGTCCAAACATTACAAAAGACAACATAAGAGACCGGTGCTGGCGAGAGATTGGTGAAATCGTGGGATTATCAGGTAAAGTACTCACTATGCTGGGCAGTCTTGAGTCTTGACCATGATAACTTGATAAGAGTAAAATTAGCTAGTGTTAGCTAGTTGAACTAGTGATAACTGGTGACAAGTTTGAAAAGTATCTTTAGCCACGATCATCTTCGCCTACATTCATCGTATGGAGATAGTGCTTGTAGAAACAGCACCAGTCACCAGGGGCCTCATTTATCATTGAGGTACGCCTTCTTTTACACGGTCTTTTTCGCGAGTTCAGGCGTACGCCATTTGCCCCCCCCACATTGCGATTTATCAAGCCGTAAGGGCGAAAATTTAGTCGCCTTTCTCCGCGCTTTTGTAGGACACCTCTCAGCTTGTCCTACCGATTTACACGGTGTTCTACGCCCTCTTTGAACACAGGGGGAACTGGCGACGCAGGTGGTGCGTCGGTGAATTACTATGTTTGACGGAGAGAATAAGAGCGAAAGTTCATGAACGCACAATCATGTAGGCTAATAGCCCAATTCAGCACCAACATATATCGCAATGCAAGATTAGACGTGTCCTCTTACCGGCTCATTCATGGTCCGATATGGATTTGTTCCCCAAACTGAACCTATGCGCTGTCCAAAACCTTTCCGCGCTATATGTCACACACCTAATGCAGGCACTCCATCAAACGGCAATAATTGACCAATTAGATTGTCATTAATATGTGATCATGTGGACCTGTTTGCTCTTTGGTAAGCATATAAATGACAGTCCTCCTGTGCGTAATGCGAGCCTAAATGAATCCGGCGCTACTCGAGTTCTATCTACTCCCGAGATAGAACTCCAAAGAGGTGACGGCGATGGCGACTGCACCCACATAAGTGAATACGTCTATGTGAATCGCTAAAATGTGCACACTAGAAATACCCAAATCATATGTGACATGCTCATCACAAGTGTAGTGGCACGGTGGCCTGGCTCCACGCATGACTCATTCACCCTGGCGCACAGCAGGGTAGGGCTAGACTGGAGGCAGGCGCTGCGCGTGACGGCTGGCTTGTCGGTGAGTGCATATGCCAATATACATAATCAAACCTGATAAGAATGAGAACCAGTTCTGACTGATGATTCTGTCACCCACAGGCGACAGTGGCTACTACCTGAGGGAGTGGCTGCTGGTTCCCTTCCCGGCCCCTCAGACTGAGCAGGAGACCCAGTTCAATGAGGTACATGCCCGGACACGCAATGTAGTGGAGCGCACCATCGGCCTCCTCAAGGGCCGATGGCGCTGCCTGGATTCGTCGGGTGGTAGACTCCTCTACCACCCGACCAAGGTCTGTACCATCATCCGGGCATGTACCATCCTCCACAACGTGGCAGTACGGCGCGGAGTGCACCTCCCTCCGGCCCTCCTCCCACGCCAGAATGTGGACCCAGCCCCTCTGCCTCCTCCACAACATGAGGGGTACCAGCGGGGCCAAAGGGCCCGCGCTGAGGCAATGCAACAACTATGAACACCTGACAAGTAAGATTCACATTAACCATTTTATTGGGGGTTGGTGAGTGACTGTGTGAGGTGTGTGAGTGCCTTTGTGAGTGACTGTGTGAGGTCTGTGAGTGTGGACGTGAGTGACTGTGTGAGGTCCGTGAGTGTGGAAGTGACTGACTGTGTGTGGGCCGTGACAGCATGTGTGAGTGTATGAAGTGCAGTGAGAATGTCCTGTTGGCCCTGGTGGAGAACTGTTGTGCCCTCCACCAACTGCTGCACAACTGCCCCAATCCCTTCTACCATGTCCCTCTGGGCCCCTAGGGCGTCCGTCTGGGCCTCCAGCACCGCGTCAGAGAGGGAGCCCAGACGGTCTTCCCCAGGGACAGGGACGCTGGCAGCAGGGACCGGGGCGCTGGAGCCAGTGGTGGAGGTGTGGACCGGAAAGTGGAGGCGTGGACGTGGGCGGTGGAGGCGTGGACCGGGCGGTGGAGGCGTGGACCGGGCGGTGGAGACGTGGACCGGGCGGGGGAGGCGTGGACCGGGCGGTGGAGGCATGGACCAGGCGGTGGAGCCAGAGGTGGAGGCGTGGGCGGTGAAGGACGCCATGCTGGAGACGGAGGCGCTGGAGGCACTGGTGGTGGAGGTGGAGGCCGGCGCGCTGGAGGTGGAGGCTGCAACCGGCGGGGGCACGACCGACAGGTCCAGGAGCATTGCAGACTCCCCCTCCTCTGAGTCCCACCCCACGTCAGAGTCTGGGAAAACAAGAGTTAATTTAGTTGGGGTTTTTCAGTTAACCTTATTTCCCAAGACACCTTCTATGGTGAAGCCATATGTATTAGTTATGTTTGTCTGTTGCCAGCTTAATAAATGGATAAGTGTGATTTACCGGGGTCGTCTGCAGTGACTGTCCTGTCCGACTCCTCCCCCTCCCCCTCGTCCGCCGGGACAACACCATCCGTGCATTCACGGCCTATGATCTCCCCGATGGTGTCGTCCAACGGCGTGGGAGGGGGTGGTGCCGGGCCCCCACCGGTGCGCACTACTGCCTGTCTGTGGGCAGTAATGCGCTTCTTGGCCTCCCTCTGTAACCATGCTAGTGTTAACATTGCACTACACACGTTGTGGTAGGAGGGTACACATGGGTATGAGATTAGATGTAGGCTATTACAGGAATGACACCCACCTTCAGGTCCGTCCACTTCTTCCTGACCTCCGTGGCACTCCTCCCTGTGGCGCCGGCCTCGTTGACCGCCCTCGCCACCTCCAACCACTCAGTGCCTTTGCGCTTGTTGGTGAGGCCCGGGCCATATCTGATTAGATGGGAGAGTATTAATCTCCCATGGGGGACAATGTCTAATGTGGTCCAACATTATGAAGTGATCATCTGGGGTTATTGTTACATGTTTGTGGTCCTAAATCAATCCTAGCCGGCCACATGATGTTGGGAATGTTTGCTTCACTCGCAGCCACATGTTACAGTATGTCCGTGTATGCCCAATCCTAGATGCACAACACGTAGCTAAAGTAGGCTACTAAGCTGTAGGAGCAAACAGACAAACGTAGGCGATTTATACCTTCCGAAGAGGATTGCCTTCCTCACGTGGACCTCACCAACTAGCACATGCACCTCCGTCTCCGAAAAGTTCCTTTTCTTTGCTCTTCGTTCCATGTTTCATTGTCCCGCCTGGGTGCTCCACGCTACCTTTTTAAGCCGGTTCCTTCCGGGAAACCACGTTTGGCCACTCATGGTTTTGACCATATATGGTTGGATTTGGGCGTGGAGGGGGCGGAACACGGGGCGCGTGCGCGTACGCTCTCTTCCCCGCCGGTCTCGGATTTCCCGTGCAGAAAAGGGCATACGACATTTTTGATAGATCCGAAAAGCGTGTAAATATTCTCGTCGTACTCTACATTTCGCATTTTCCGCGTTTTCGTCGTACGCCCTCTTTTACACCAGAATTTACACGCTCTTTGATAAATGAGGCCCCTGGTCTGCGTTCAGCTCCGACAAAATGTAGCTAACGTTAGCAAAACGTTTATTGAAACAGATCAGGTGGTGGATTGAATCACTCTGCTGATTGGGTTAAAGTGGGAACCGTAACAAAACGGTGCACACAGGTTTATAGATTAAATATGGCCCAGGTGCAGGCTGTGTCTATATGGTAGGCTATACCAGACTGCCCTCTAGTGGTGCCTACTGTACAGAATAAAATAACGTTATAACTATTATAATATTTGCTATGTGTAAAATAAGTATGAGTAGCCTACAGGTACATTGGAATTCTTGTAATCGCTTGTCCTTACAGTGTCAGTACAAACCAGTTCCTCAGTTCAGTCCTAGGTACTCCACTAGACGTAAAAGTTCCCAAACGGACAATTTACATTACTATCTGTAATCTATCAGTATCATCCTCATCTACTTATCCCATCCCTTCCCTACTTATCCCATCCCATGACTGTTTGTGTCCATGACATAGTCAGTGCAATTAAATAACATGGGTGTGTTATGTTCATAGCTATAATAAATAATCCTGGGGTTGAACTATGACCAAAAAACTAAACTGCTAAATCAATATTCCTTCCATAGTAGCATAACTGTAGTCATGTTCATTTTGAATAAAAAATGGCATGAGTGCATGGATTTATATAATGAATTTATTGTTTAATAATACTACTACTGCTGGTTGTGTTGGTGGTGGTGTGTGTGTGTGAGAGAGAGAGAGAGAGAGAGAGTGTGTGTGTGTGTGTGTGTCTAGTGGTGAGGGAGGGGTGAGGGGGGATTGGTTTGGTCACACCCTTCCATCCCCCAGTACAGACTGCCCTCTGGGGAGCTGAAGAAAGCAGTCAGCTTGTCACAGGGGTGCCAGGTGGTATAGGCTGGTGAGGACTGCATTACATTTACATTACATTACAATCATTTAGCAGACACTTTTATCCAAAGCGACTAACAATAATTGCATTTAACGTAGGAAAAGCCAATGTACTACTACTTGCCAGAACTCACAAGTGCATCTTCTCTCTAAAACAAGTGACTAAGAGCATAATCTAGTGCTGAAGGCAAAGTTCAAGAATAGCAATCTAAAGTACAGTGCAATACAATACAATACAATAAAATACAATAAGTGCTTAGGAGGGAAGATTGTTGTAGTACTTCTTGAAGAGATGAGTTTTGAGCCTGCGACGAAAGATGGGCAGCGACTCTTCTGTCCTGACATCAGTGGGCAGTTCATTCCACCACTGCGGGGCCAGGACAGAGAAGAGCCATGACCGTGTCGATCGACCGCAGGGGCCTCGGAGTGACCGGGCAACCAGTCGCCCCGAGGTAGCAGAGCGTAGCGGTCGGGAGGGGGTGTAGGGTTTGACCATGGCCTGGAGGTAGGAGGGGGCTGTTCCTTTCATTGCCCTGTAGGTTAGCGCCAGAGTTTTAAACTGGATGCGAGCCGCTACAGGGAGCCAGTGTAGGGAATGGAGGAGGGAAGTTGTGTGGGAGAACTTGGGGTGGTTGAACACCAGGCGAGCAGCAGCTTTCTGGACAAGTTCCAGAGGTTTAATGGCTGACGCCGGGGCCCCAGCGAGGAGGGAGTTGCAGTAGTCAAGGCGGGAGATGACCAGGGCCTGGATGAGTACCTGCGCCGTTTCATTAGTGAGGAAAGGGCGAATCCTCCTGATGTTGTAGAGCATGAATCTGCAGGAGCGTGTGACATGTGCGGAAGACGACAGTTGGTTATCTAGGGTCACACCCAGATTCCTCGCAGTCCGAGTCGGGGTCACCACTGTGTCTTCAATGGTGATGGCCAGGTCCCGGTGCGGGCAGCCCTTCCCCGGGAGGAACAGCAGCTCAGTCTTGTCCAGGTTGAGCTTGAGGTGATGTGTCGTCATCCACTCAGAGATGTCAGCCAAACACCCAGCTATGCGTGTCTCCACTGCCTGGTGGTATAGGCTGGTTAGGAGGACTGCCAGGTGGTATAGGCTGGTGAGGAGGACTGCCAGGTGGTATAGGCTGGTGAGGAGGACTGCCTGATGGTATAGGCTGGTGAGGAGGACTGCCAGGTGGTATAGGCTGGTGAGGAGGACTGCCTGATGGTATAGGCTGGTGAGGAGGACTGCCAGGTGGTATAGGCTGGTGAGGAGGACTGCCAGGTGGTATAGGCTGGTGAGGAGGACTGCCTGATGGTATAGGCTGGTGAGGAGAGCCAGATAGTATTAATGGGTTTCAAATGTAGTCCTAGACCTGCCATGTTGGGGACCCAACACAGGTGTTTCAAATGAATTAATTAGTTCTACTGCATAGGATTCTATCCAGTAGAGCCAATCAGATAAATTGAAACACCTGTGTTGGTCCCGAATATGGCAGGTCTAGGACTACATTTGAAACCCATGAATAGGCTGGTGAGGGGGACTGCCAGGTGGTATAGGCTTGTGAGGAGAGCCAGGTGGTATAGACTGGTGAGGAGGACTGCCAGGTGGTATAGGCTGGTGAGGGGGACTGCCAGGTGGGATAGACTGGTGAGGAGGACTGCCAGGTGGTAAAGACTGGTGAGGAGGACTGCCAGGTGGGATAGACTGGTGAGGAGGACTGCCAGGTGGTAAAGACTGGTGAGGAGGACTGCCAGGTGGTATAGACTGGTGAGGAGGACTGCCAGTTGGTGTAGGCTGGAGAGGAGGGCTTGGTTTGCCTACACTCATCCTGCCAGGCCAAACTGCCCTATGGGGAGCTGAAGTATGCAGCCAGCTTGTCACGGAGAGGCATCCCTGGGTCCTCTGTTACACAAGTATCTGTTTTGCTCAAGGAAAAGGGACAAAACAATATCAATAGTAAATATTTAGCTTGTGTGGGAGAAAGGTTGTATGTGTCTTAATAAAATCAAGAATACTATTACCTGCATATAGGCTACACTGCTAAAATGTTGTAGGTATATTTGTGGCATGTTCATTATACTTGGATATCTTATACATAGCCTAATTTGCCTACTAACATTTGTTAACTATGTTCTTACTGTTGCCAACTTGAAAACAAACACAGCAACTGTCGTTGGTGCATATTACTAATGTCTACACCAGATGTTCTTGTTAGCTACAATGTTTTTCTTACTTGAAAACAACACTCAAACACTGCGGTTGATGCATAGCCAAACGTTAGGCTACATATTAGCCTACTAACGTCTGTTAACTATGTAGCACTAGCTACGTTATGAGTGCCAGATACAATGTTTTGCCATACAATGTTGCCTGCTTGAAAACACACTCAAACACTGCGGTTGGTGCATAACACAACATACCTGTACTAACGTCTGTTAACTACGTTATGTTACATAACATACATACATAAGGTCCGTTAACTATGTTATCTAGGCTAACGTTAGCACAATATTGCGAGTGCCAGATAGGCTAGCTACAATGTTTTGCCACAATGTTGCCTACTGAAACAGACAAAAAAACGGTTATGTGACTGATACAGCATCAAAGTAATTGTTTCTAAAAGATACAAAATCAATTAGTGATTTTACAATCACAATAGTTTAGCTACTATCACCATTATTTTATTGAAGAAATTATAAGATTAACTTACCCATTGCGAGGTTGTTGGACATTTGTCATTGTCTGATCAACTGGGATTTTTTATTTATTTTTTTAAGTGCACTAGAATGCGTCGAATGTCGCAGCCTGTGTGCGGGGCTAGCTGGACACAGCGCCGTGCGCCGTCGTACGACGTCGTACGACATCGTGGCGGATGCGGTCTGCGGGGGGCTTAACATTACCCAGCTCCTCAGCCCCTGGTGCTCTATCAACACCATTCAGAACCACCAATGTAGTCTAATGGTCAAACTCAGCAGACTTTAGCATCAGTTTACAAAATTAAAGCCGTTCTACCTCCTGAGCTGACCACACTTTTAGTGGGCGTCACACTAAGCTAAGTCAAACCAATATTTGTGAGCTTCTGTTATGTCATAAACCATCTTCGTCCTGTCAGGAGTATGAAGACCTGCGGACCTATTTCTCCAAGATGGAGTGGTCTGGTCTGGTGAAGTGTGAAAAGAAACGCTTCAAGAACATGAAGAGGAATCACCTGGCTATGCTGGCTATAGGTGACTACCATCTAGCTTCTGCTTTTCAATTGATTATTTGCATTTAGATTTCCACCTCCCCCATGTCTCCCCTCCCTGTGTGTCGCAGGTCTGAAGTGCACGGCCCCAGCCTTCATGCGTCGAGGTCGGTCCAGGGTGGCGGACCTGCCCCCCCCTCCGGGGCTCAGTGACTCGGAGGAGGAGGAGGAGTGGACCCCTCATCTTCTGAGACGCCCTCCACGTATGCACACAGAGTAGTAGTAGTAGTACTAGTATACAGTAGTAGTACCACTATAGTAGTAGGCTGTTGTGTGTTTATACTGGAGTAGTACATTCAGTCCCTACTGTAGTAGTAGCTGTTATACTACAGTGTAGTAGTACTAGTATAGTAGTAGGCTATAGTGTGGTAATAGTAGTGTAGTAGTAGTCACTTCTGTAGTAGTAGCTGTTATACTACAGTGTAGTAGTACTAGTATAGTAGTAGGCTATAGTGTCATAATAGTACTGTAGTAGTAGTCACTTCTGTAGTAGTAGCTGTGTTATACTGAAAGTGTAGTAGTACTAGTATAGTAGTAGGCTATAGTGTCATAATAGTACTGTAGTAGTAGTCACTTCTGTAGTAGTAGCTGTGTTATACTACAGTGTAGTAGTACTAGTATAGTAGTAGGCTATAGTGTGGTAATAGTACTGTAGTAGAAGTCACTACTGTAGTAGGTGCTGTGTTATACTACAGTGTAGTAGTACTAGTGTAGTAGTAGGCTATAGTGTGGTAATAGTAGTGTAGTAGAAGTCACTACTGTAGTAGGTGCTGTGTTATACTACAGTGTAGTAGTACTAGTATAGTAGTAGGCTATAGTGTGGTAATAGTACTGTAGTAGAAGTCACTACTGTAGTAGGTGCTGTGTTATACTACAGTGTAGTAGTACTAGTGTAGTAGTAGGCTATAGTGTGGTAATAGTAGTGTAGTAGAAGTCACTACTGTAGTAGGTGCTGTGTTATACTACAGTGTAGTAGTACTAGTGTAGTAGTAGGCTATAGTGTGGTAATAGTACTGTAGTAGAAGTCACTACTGTAGTAGGTGCTGTGTTATACTACAGTGTAGTAGTACTAGTGTAGTAGTAGGCTATAGTGTGGTAATAGTAGTGTAGTAGAAGTCACTACTGTAGTAGGTGCTGTGTTATACTGACAGTGTAGTAGTACTAGTATAGTAGTAGGCTATAGTGTGGTAATAGTAGTGTAGTAGTAGTCACTTCTGTAGTAGTAGCTGTGTTATACTGACAGAGTTTCAGCCTGGGACCCCCGCCCTCTCAAGGGTGTGTGTGTGTTTCTGTGTGTTTCTGTGTTTTATCTGTTTATCTCCCTGAGTTGCTGAGTTATACTGTTAAGCCTTGGTTATACTCCCAAGGGGACGCAGACACCAGGGACGCGTAGTTGTTCTGTGTCTCCTACTTTCTGGAGTCCGCTTGGAGGTTCCACACATGTGCAGTAGATCAGCCTGAAGACGGTATACGCACTACAAATCAAGTCAAAATCACATCCATGCAAGAACACCAATCATGGATTGTTGGTAAATGGTAAATGGACTGCACTCATATAGCGCTTTTATCCGAAACGCTTTACAATGGCCTCTCATTCACCCATTCTCACATCAATGGCGGCAGCTGCCATGCAAGGTGCCAGCCTGCTCATTTGGGAGCAATTTGCGGTTCAGTGTCTTGCCCAAGGGCACTTCGACATGTGGACAGGAGGAGTCGGGATTCGAACCGCCAACCCTACAATCATTGGACGACCCGCTCTACCTCCTGAGCCAGCCCGTGTTGAACATTTGATTGTCTTTATATTGTTTTAAAGATGAATTGTAGAGATGTGATGGACGTCTTCACACAACCTCTCCTCAAATTCAGTGTCCATGTTGGTTTTCCAGCACAGGCACAGTGGGTGAGCTTGTAGTGTGGCGGAGCACAGAGAGCCTACGAACACCCTCTGATCACCAAATACACGCCTCGCTACGAACACCCTCTGATCACCAAATACACGCCTCGCTACGAACACCCTCTGATCACCAAATACACGCCTCGCAGACCCTCGCGTACTCGTGGACACGGACAGTATAACCAGGCCTTCAGGGTCATGACCTGGGAGAGGAGAGATCTGTCCTGTATGATATAATGGAACAGTGCTTTACCTTTCCATCTGACCCCTCCCCCCACACACACACACACTCATACACACACTAACCACACACACACACACACACTCATACAAACACTAACCACACACACACACACTCACACACACACACACTCACACACACAAACACACTCACACACACACACACTCATACAAACACTAACCACACACACACACACACACACTCACACTCACACACACACACTCATACAAACACTAACCACACACACACACACACACTCACACTCACAAACACACACACACTCTCACACACACACACACACACACACACACACACACACACACACACACACACTCACACACACACACACACACTCACACACACACATACAAACACTAACCACACACTCATACAAACACTAACCACACACACTCACACACTCACACACACACACTCCCAGCCCCTCGGAGCTTCAGAGCCCCTGCCAGGAGACCAGCAGAGTCCCAGGAAGATGCTCCGCCCCCCAGCACACCTGCTGAACCTGCAGCACAGGTGAGTTATAATGACCTGTTTCTACAGGTGAGTTATAATGACCTGTTTCTACAGGTGAGTTATAATAGACCTGTTTCTACAGGTGAGTTATAATAGACCTGTTTCTACAGGTGAGTTATAATGACCTGTTTCTACAGGTGAGTTATAATGACCTGTTTCTACAGGTGAGTTATAATGACCTGTTTCTACAGGTGAGTTATAATGACCTGTTTCTACAGGTGAGTTATAATAGACCTGTTTCTACAGGTGAGTTATAATAGACCTGTTTCTACAGGTGAGTTATAATAGACCTGTTTCTACAGGTGAGTTATAATGACCTGTTTCTACAGGTGAGTTATAATGACCTGTTTCTACAGGTGAGTTATAATGACCTGTTTCTACAGGTGAGTTATAATAGACCTGTTTCTACAGGTGAGTTATAATGACCTGTTTCTACAGGTGAGTTATAATGACCTGTTTCTACAGGTGAGTTATAATAGACCTGTTTCTACAGGTGAGTTATAATGACCTGTTTCTACAGGTGAGTTATAATGACCTGTTTCTACAGGTGAGTTATAATAGACCTGTTTCTACAGGTGAGTTATAATAGACCTGTTTCTACAGGTGAGTTATAATAGACCTGTTTCTACAGGTGAGTTATAATGACCTGTTGCAACAGCACAGGTGAGTTATAATATACTTGTTATAACAACAAAGGTGAGTTATAATAGATCTGTTACAACCGCACAGGTGAGTTATAATAGACCTGTTTGAACAGCACAAGTGAATTATAATATAACTGTTAACAGGTGAGTTGCACACGTTGAATCTCATCCAGCTGTGATTAGGTGTTAAGGTGTTTAACCATACAAGCTTCCTCTCTCCCCCATCCAGCTGTGATAGACAGATACAGTTTTAACCATATAAGCTGTTACTGACCACCCCCCACCCCCAGCAGTGAGGCAGCAGGGCCCAGTGGGAGCAGAAGGCCCCCCCAGCCCCCCAGCAGTGAGGCAGCAGGGCCCAGTGGGAGCAGAAGGCCCCCCCAGCCCCCCAGCAGTGAGGCAGCAGGGCCCAGTGGGAGCAGAAGGCCCCCCCAGCCCCCCAGCAGTGAGGCAGCAGGGCCCAGTGGGAGCAGAAGGCCCCCCCGCCCCCCAGCAGTGAGGCAGCAGGGCCCAGTGGGAGCAGAAGGCCCCCCAAGCCCCCCAGCAGTGAGGCAGCAGGGCCCAGTGGGAGCAGAAGGCCCCCCCGCCCCCCAGCAGTGAGGCAGCAGGGCCCAGTGGGAGCAGAAGGCCCCCCCAGCCTTACCTGGAGGAGCTGACAGAGGAAGAGCTGGCCTTCCTCAGAGACAGCCCCCCACGTACACACCCCCCGGCACACAACACACTGGCCGTGTCTGAAATGCATACTACCTGCTACATACTATATAGTACCTACTGTTCCACAAAACGCGTGTAGTATGCGAGAAAATACAGCATGCTACTCGAGTCATCCAGCGGAAGTGACGGGGTACGATACTGTTTACTCCCGCGAAACTGTGGTACAATTATCCGGTGTTTTCTGTGATCATTTTGTGTATTATCCACAAAAATGTAGCCTTTTCCTGGCATGGGATGTGCGGCTGCTGCTGCCGCCAGGAGAAGTCGTGTTAACGCTGCAAGGAGAAGAGCCGTCATGAGATCGACATGCTTGTAGTTGAGGTAAATATTGAACGTTAGCTTGCTAGCTACGCTAGTTAGCTAGGTTAGTTGATAGCCCCGCATGTGCTGGCTTGGGGCTAGCTATACTGTTACATTTGTACCAGGGATGTTATATTAAATAGATTCTGAGAGGCAGGTAAGCAAAACAATAAAACTCAACTCATTTTAAAGAGGTGGGTAAACTGAGTTTACCTGGGTTTACTCATCACTACACGCCTGCTTTGTAATGTTACATTTTAGCTCTACAGATAATGACATCTATCTATTATCATATTGTAAAGACAAGTATATGCCATACGCACAAATGAGTTAAAGTTTGCCCTAATAATATTCCCCCTGTAGGCTCACATGGAAGACAGAGGTCCTCACCAAGTCAACCTCCACGTCCCTGCTGAGGACCTATTTTGACGGCGCGGACACAAGGAGGGACTTCAGATTGTCAAAATCGACACAGAGGAACCTTGGTGATGGTCAGGAGGATGGGGCAAGACCATGGAGGTGCTAATAATAGCATTAACAATAATAATAATTCATTGCATTTAGAGCTTTTCTCAGTACTCACCCTTTACAATGGTCTTGTCATTCACAGACAGGTGCTAGTCTTTGGAGGTAACATTACATCAGTCATTTAGCAGACACTGTTGTCCAGCATTACCTTAGTCATTTATTTAGCAGACACTTTTGTGTGTCTGCTAAACGACTTACAGTAGGCCTAATTGCATTTAACCATTTAAAGGTTGAAGACCTTGATGGTGGCCATGGTCCTGCTGCTGCAGATCATCCCAACCCTGGAGATGGCCTCAGAAAGTGTCTCGCAGCGGCAGCACCAGCACAAGCTGCCTGGATCGCAGCTCTTGGTGAGCACGACTACCCCCACCCGCCATAAGTAGTCAGTCTATCAGTTCATGAGTGTGCTTTGCCTTGTTCCTTATAGACAGCCTTGAGGCTTTAAACACCGATCAGTTGGTTATAGGCAGCCTTGAGGCATTTGTTTAAATGTATTTGTATTTAAATGTATGTGTAACACTGTACATAGTAATCAGTTTAAGTATTTTGGGGGGAGACAACAGATCAGCGTTCTCCTGTCAGTACCTTTTGCAAGGAAAGCTAATGATCTGACCAAATATAAACAAGTCAAAAGTATATTTGAAGACCATTGTGTAATAAAAATATCCAAGAAATGTTTATGGTTGTGTTTCTTCCATTATACATGTAAAGGTTACTTCTTGATGTATTAACATTTCAACAAAGTGTAATATCTACACATCAGACACATTGTCTTGATATGTCTACAGGTCATGTACAGTAACTTGGAAGGTCTTAACACAACACGCAGAGCGCTTTGGACATGTAACTCCCTTATCAAGTAGTCGTTAGTCAGACACATTAAACAGTGATGCTTTCATAACCGTCTCTGAATAATTCCAATGAAGCATTGTGAACCAACATGTGTGTTCCGTCTTTTATGCCTAATTGCAAACTACAATGTCCATTAGGAATGTTCTTTTACTCTAATGACTGGTTTTAGGTATAGTGACATTTGTTCTTTGACTGGGAATACATTACAAGGAATGACACACAAACACCAATTTAATTCAAGAAAATACATTTAATAAAAAATAACAAAAACAATAATGGAACAAGATAAAACAGTTTTTTTTTGACTGAGGCTTCTAGAAGCAACATCAGCCGGTCCTCCCTCTCCTTAAACAACCCCCTTTCCTCCCTCCACTCAGCCTTCATCTCTGCCTTCTCTCTCCCCCATTCAACATCAGCCGGTCCTCCCTCTGGAGGACGGCCAACTCTTCCCTGTTTACGGGGAAGAGAAACACCACGCTGAAAGGCTTGGAGTAAGTTAACTTACGTATGCATTGTTGTTCAGAAGCAATCCAGCGGTCTGTTTACTTTGGATATTGATTTATGTAGGACCTACATCTTAGAAGCTGGGCTGCAGGGGACGACGGAGACAGCCTGGATAAAGCACACAGAGAACCTTGTAGCCATGTACAAGGTGATTTTGATCTACAGGCTACATGATAGCAAATATATTGATAGGGACTCACAGTTTGTATGACACTAGAAAACTGTTATCTAACCTCATAGGACCTAAAGAGCCCCAGAAATGGGGTCAGCACAGAGGGAGGGGAGGCCACAGCCGCTTCGTGGAAGTGGTACGGGGTCTTGGAAGAGGCGATGGGGGCCACCCATGCAGCCGTCCTCCAGAGGATCATCGTCCCTGGTGTGGTCGTTGGTCCCTGTAATACATCCAGAAGTATTATGGGACAATGAATACTAATATATTAATATATGATATATGAACAGTTGAACTCGTTTAAATCATGGAATGAACAGACAATTGTTTAAACAACTTCAAGTAACGTTAGGCTCGGTGGCTTAGGTTAGCCATTTAACAACTCATCACAATTTCGACATTTCTTATACATTTCTTAAGCAATCATGGTCATATTACATGGAAATGTTACTCTGTTTGTCTTGATTCTAGCTATAATATTTAAGCTATGACATTAATACGTTTTGAGCAAGAGCCGTCTGAACACCTGTAACGTTAGCAGCCTATTAACGTTGGCTGGGCTAGCTAGCTAACTAACGTAACGTCCACCACAGAGATCAATGCAAGCAGCTAGCTATCATGACGTTCTTTTTCGAAATGTCATTTCTACCCCACCTATATACACAAAACTGCATTTGTAGCTCTGTGTCGTTATAACTAAGATATCTGTCGGAAAAAATAATTTTTTCATCGACAAATTAAGTCAATACTTACATTTGAAAACTCCCGCTGCGGTCCCGGAGACCTCTTCGTTCGCCATCTTTTTTTATTTTTCTCACAGCCCAGTGACGTATCACGTCTCGACTTCTGGAACAGTATGCTCTGGACTATGCTACATTTTCGGCCATTTTTTCGCCGATTTCGCCTACTATATAGTACCTACTATATAGTAGGCGAAATACAGTATGCACAGTTTTGATGCATGCTGCATCTCGCCTACTATATAGCAAGTAGTATGCAATTCGGACACGGCCATTGTGTTGACAAGGAAGCAAGCTCAGCTCACTCATTCTATTAATACATCCATGCTCACGAGTCACGACGAGAGAACTTTTTTTTTTTTGCTGTCTTCACGTCCTCTCTCCCTCGCTCGCCCACACACACACCACACGCGCTGGGATCCCTCGCAACAACCAATCATGTTGTCAGAAACGGCTAGTTTACCTAGATACTGGTGACGTTAGGTTAAGTTTTAATTAAGCCATGTAGGCTATATTTTTTCCGTTATTCTTTAGGTTTACAGACCAACGTTGTTTAAAAGAAAAAAGCTAATGTACAGCAACAAAAAAACAAGTTTGTAAATAAGTCTATAGTTTGATTGTTTGTTCCATGCCCATCATCATCACATGGCTGATGTAGGCTACTAGGGTTGCACTGTAAAAAAAAGAAAGAATAAAAGCTAATGTTATACAGCAACAACAAAAAAACAAGTTTGTAAATATAACCCCCCCCCCCCCCCCCTCAGTTTTCGGAGTGGCAGACCTATTTTAATTTTCAGAATAGTGGACCCTTTCCAATAAAGAGAAAGGGCTGCCATTCCGATGAATTGAGGTCTCTTTTTCGGAGTAGCAGACCCTTTCCAAAAAAGAGAAGGGGCCGCCATTCCGATGAATGGAGGTCAATCATCGGAATGGGGAACCTTCAGAAAGGCAGTTGGTTCCCGTGCTCAGTTAGCTATTTTAGCCAGCAGATGTGCTCATTTAGCTACTTTAGCTATGATATCTAAGTAAAGAAAACTGTTTCTAGCTTGAAAACAAACTTCAAAACACAACAACTGTACATATAAGTGTAACACTCAACTGTGCTCGGTAATCTTATAAACGAAATACTTACCGATATTGCTGTAGGTCAGATGATCTCTTTCTCCGCAGACCACACTGAGTATTCAGACTTTGTATGTGACTGTCCTGTTTGTTAGTGTAACCCCTCTTATTCGGCAGACCATGCAGACGACAAGCTCCAGGTTCACAGGCCGCCGACTTTATTTTAGATATCTGAGGCAAAACAATGCAAACAGTTTTGCGGTTGGCTCACAATCCTCAAGACAACTCAGCTCCAGCCATTACCCGTCACTGTCATATCAGAAGGGCCAACGGCTTGTGTGATCGTATAGTTCTCTTCAGACCAAGCCCCCAGGATTCGAAATCTAAAGTGAAGCCCTATTGAACCGCGCCATCTTGGCTAAATTTGTAGTCATTTGGCTATTTCCGGTGACTTTTGTACTTGCGCAGTTGTGCTTTTCTGTCCTAGGCGCGTCCACGAACAAGTTCTGTGAAATGCAATGAAATGAAAACTGGCTTGCATATTAACCTGTTTTTGTCAAAAATATCCATTGGAGACATTATTTTTTATCCAGGCATCTTAGTTTTAACAGGTTAATTATATCTGAACATGTTTTGTTTGCTAGTAGATGGTATTCATTCCATTCGCGATAACGTTATTGCAGCCAGGCTAAATTCCTCCAGGGAGCCAGTGACCGGCGAGTAGAAAAGCTTCACTCCCCGCCAGCAGGAGCTTTGGCCGCTGCTGCCGCATCTCGGATAACCCGCTGAGTTCGTGGCTGCTATTTCACATTCACACTTGTCGCCATGCCTACAGTTTTAACAGCTCATACACATATTATACATCAAAATGTTCACACAGCTGTGCTGATTTGTACAATGTAAGTATCTAAGCTGTGTGACTTACCGTTTTTGAGGTATGACGATTTGTTCGGCAACTGCGCTCCCCATTTAAAAATATGGTGCCGCACTAACTTTTGTGAGCTGCTAATTTTGCATTTTTACCCTTTTTATAACTTGTCGCCATGCCTACAGTGTTAAGCCCCCCGCAGACCGCATCCGCCACCGCCACGACACGACACAAAACGACGTTCCAAATAAATAGCTCCCATTGTTTCCTATGGAAGCCCGCACACCGGCGGCGTGCCGACAGCTGCCGACAATGTCGCCCCGGGTTGATTTCGACTCGGCTCTATTTTTTGGAATGCGGCTGCCGACACGTGGTAATCCAACTTGGATTAATGCATGTGATTTCCTGCAATGCCTGTCTATTAAATATATTTAAAAGTAAGCTAATAACTGAAAGTTAAACATTTTAGATTTATTCCCATCTCTTCCATGTCCTTGTTCCATGTGTTTATTGTTTTGCTAAAATGTAGGTTAGCCTACATCTATAGGAACTAGCATATCATCATATCATCCTTTAAGTAGGCCTATTGTGTAGGCTACATATCCAGGTGGATATTTAAATTACCTAGCTGTTCAATGCTGAATCTCACGTGAATCCTTTAGAACATTTGGGTAGCTTTAAAATAACGGTTTTATTAACGGTTATTTTAGTCCACCCAGCTGTACAATGGAGGAGAAAATAATTGCAGAGGTGCAGAAATACCCAATGCTCTATGACCCCACGTCCAAACACTACAAAGACAACGTAAGAAGAGACCGGTGCTGGCGAGAGATTGGTGAAATCGTGGGATTATCAGGTAAAGTACTCACTGGGCAGTCTTGACCATGAACTTTATACTAACTTGGTAGAGTAAAATTAGCTAGTGCTAGCTAGTTAACTGGTGACAAGTTTGAAAAGTATCTTTAGCCACGATCATCTTCGACTACATTCATCGCATGGAGGTAGTAGAAACAGCACCGGTCACCAGGGCTGCGTTCAGCCCCGACAAAATGTAGCCAAAACGTTTACTGAAACAGTTCAGGTGGTGGATTGAATCACTCTGCTGATTGGGTTAAAGTGGGAACCGTAACAAAACGGTGCTCATCGGTTTATAGATTAAACATGGCCCAGGTGCAGGCTGTCTATATATATGGTATACCAGACTGCCCTCTAGTGGTGCCTACTGTATACAGAATAGAATAACGTTTTAACGTTTATTTGCTATGTGTAAAACAAGTATGACTACAGGTACATTGGAATTCTTGTAATCGCTTGTCCTTAGTGTCAGTACAAACCAGTTCCTCGGTCCAGTCGTAGGTACTCCACTACGCGTAAAGGTTCCCAAACGGACAATTTACATTAGTATCTGTAATCTATCAGTCTATCAGTATGATCCTCATCTACTTACCCCATCCCTTCCCTACTTATCCCATCCGATGACTGTTTGTGTCCATGACATAGTCAGTGCAATTAAATAACATGGGTGTGTTATGTACATAGCTATAATAAATAATCCTGGGGTTGAACTATGACTAAAAAACTAAACTGCTAAATCAATACTCCTTCCATAGTAGCATAACTGTAGTCATGTTCATTTTGAATAAAAACGGCATGAGTGCATGGATTTATATCATGAATTTATTGTTCAATAATACCACTGCTGGTACTGCTGCTGGTGTGTGTGTGCGCTTGCATGCGTGCGAGAGAGAGAGAGTGTGTGTGTGTGTGTGTGTGTGTGTGTGTAGTGGTGAGGGAGGGGTGAGGGGGGATTGTTTGGAGGACTGCCAGATGGTATAGGCTGGTGAGGACTGCCAGATGGTATAGGCTGGTGAGTAGAGCTGCCAGATGGTATAGGCTGGTGAGTAGAGCTGCCAGGTGGTGTAGGCTGGTGAGTAGAGCTGCCAGGTGGTATAGGCTGGAGAGTAGAGCTGCCAGGTGGTATAGGCTGGAGAGGACTGCCAGATGGTATAGGCTGGAGAGGAGTGCCAGGTGGTATAGGCTGGAGAGGACTGCCAGGTGGTATAGGCTGGAGAGGAGGACTGCCAGATGGTATAGGCTGGTGAGGAGGACTGCCAGGTGGTATAGGCTGGAGAGGACTGCCAGGTGGTATAGGCTGGAGGAGGACTGCCAGATGGTATAGGCTGGAGGAGGACTGCCAGGTGGTATAGGCTGGAGAGGAGGACTGCCAGATGGTATAGGCTGGTGAGGAGGACTGCCAGGTGGTATAGGCTGGAGAGTAGAGCTGCCAGGTGGTGTAGGCTGGTGAGTAGAGCTGCCAGGTGGTATAGACTGGAGGAGGACTGCCAGGTGGTATAGGCTGGAGAGTAGAGCTGCCAGGTGGTATAGGCTGGAGAGGACTGCCAGATGGTATAGGCTGGAGAGGAGTGCCAGGTGGTATAGGCTGGAGAGCAGGAGTTGGCTACACCCTTCCATCCTGCCAGGCCAAACTGCCCTCTGGGGAGCTGAAGTATGCAGCCAGGTTGTCACGGAGAATGTAGGCATCCCTGGGTCCTCTGTTACCCCCAAGTGGGTCTATTCCTCCAAGGCCTTCTGCGGCTCCTTGTTCCTCTTGCAACACTCGGGGATGATTTTGTCCCCTTGTGAGGAGGAAGTTGTGCAGGATGCACGCGGTCAGCACCACCTTGTCTACCTTCTCAGGCTGAAGAAGGACCCTGCTCAGAAGGACCCTCCACCGAGAGGACAGGATCCCAAAGCAGTTCTCCACAACATTCCTGGCCCTTGACAGCCTGTAATTAAACACTCGCTGCTGTTTGCTGAGATGGTTCCCTGGATATGGCTTCATGATGTTCACTTTCATGGGAAATGCAGCATCCCCTACCATAACATATGGCACCTCCCCTAAGGTGGTGGCTTGTGGGATGGCCTCTGGGGGTGGCAAGTCCAGGGTTCCGTTGTTCAGGGCTCTTCCCAAGGCACAATTTGCGAATACTCCACCATCACTTGATCTCCCAAAGTCTCCTACCTGGACCACCAGGATCCTGCAGTCCGCATCAACGAGGGCCATGAGCACAACGGAGAAGGACTTCTTATAGTTGAAGTACTGGCTGCCGGAGTTTGATGGAGCAAATATGGCAATATGCTTTCCATCAATTGCCCCTAGGCAATGAGGAAACTGCCATTTCTCCTCAAAGCGCTTTGCCACCTTCCTCCACATCCCCTCGTTTGGTGGTGGCAGCTGTGTTGACATCATCCTCTTGATGATGGCCTCACATGTCTCCAGAATGATGCCCGACACTGTCCGCTCACCCAGCCGGTAGCTGAAGGCCAAGCTACTGAATGACTCCCCAGTTCCAAGATATCTGTGGTTATAGAGAAAGATAAAGATATAAATGTGTGGGTTTAATCAATGTTTTATGTCATTCAAATTAACTACATAATGTCATCTATTTTTTTGACAGGAAAGGAATGCAAAGAAAAATGGAGGAAGTTAAGAGACTCCTTCCAAAAATGGAGGAAGAGACAGGATCAGCCCAGTGGATCTGGAGCGAGGAATGAGAGGAGTTGGACATATGCTGAGCAAATCTCATATTTGCTCCTGTATTCACTCCCCAGAAAGTTAGTAACAGTATTCATTGTGCAGGCTGAACTTCTGTGAATACTAATAGAACAGATATTACACATTTCATGCCAGGGACCTGTACTTAATTTACAATGTTAATTTGGTACAGAAAATAATATACAGTATATAGAGACCATAATAAATAACTATTGTATTTCTTTTTAGCTCAATCACAAACTTGGAAGAGGCTGAGGAGGGGGAAGAAGACTCTGAGCTCGATGTGGGAAATGAGTCCCTGAGCAGCCATCCCTCAGAGGGCCAGAGTGAGAGAGAGAAAGAGAGTGAAAGGCGACAAGAAAGAGAGAAGACAAGAAAAGGAACAAAGAGGAAAACTGCTTCTCAAGAAATTGATGAGCAGTTGCTGAATATATTGTCCCAACCATCTGGAAGTGTCCCTCCAACACATGAGGTAGACCTTTTTTTAGCAAGCCTGGCTCCCCAGATGAAGCGCCTTGATAACCGCTCATTAGCAATGGCCAAAATCCAAATGCTGACTCTATTAGACAACTTGGAGTACCAGCACAATGTCCATCTACCATTCCATCCCTCCAACCACACCTCCATCCCTCCACCACCCATGCTTCATAGCTATGGAGCATGGGAGTCTTAAAGCATCTAGCACTCCTCTCCAGCCTATACCACCTGGCAGTCCTCCTCTCCAGCCTATACCACCTGGCAGTCCTCCTCTCCAGCCTATACCATCTAGCATTCCTCTCCAGCCTATACCATCTAGCACTCCTCTCCAGCCTATACCATCTAGCACTCCTCTCCAGCCTATACCATCTAGCACTCCTCTCCAGCCTATACCATCTAGCACTCCTCTTCAGCCTATACCATCTGGCAGTCCTCCTCACCAGCCTATACCATCTGGCAGTCCTCTCCAGCCTATACCATCTGGCACTCCTCTCCAGCCTATACCATCTGGCAGTCCTCCTCCAGCCTATACCATCTGGCAGTCCTCTCCAGCCTATACCATCTGGCAGTCCTCTCCAGCCTATACCATCTGGCAGTCCTCTCCAGCCTATACCACCTGGCAGTCCTCCTCTCCAGCCTATACCATCTGACACTCCTCTCCACCCTATACCATGGGAGTCCTACAGCCATATAATAAAATCCAAACATTGTTAATTAAAATGACAAAACCTATTAAACATTATTGTTTGAGTGGTCATTGGGAATGCTTAACTGTATCATGTAATGAAATTGTACACTTGCCTTAGTGTGACTGCAAGCCTTTGTTTGGGCTCTATTGGTTCCCTGTAGTTGGTGGCCTGCTTCACAATATCTGGCCCGATGACACTCAGAATCTCCTCCATCTGTGGTGTGCCCATCCTGAAATATTTCAGGTTTCTCTCCTCATCCAATCCAAGCTCCTGTACCAAGTTATGGTATGCTCCCTGCTCCTCTCGTCTTTGGTTGATGGGGTGAACCCACATGCGCCCTCGTCTTCCGTGCCTTCTACGGAGTAGAAGTAATGCAGCCACCCTGCGCTTGTCAACAAGTATCTGTTCTGTTCAAGGAAAAGGGACAAAACAATAGTAAATATTTAGCTTGTGTGGGAGAAAGGTTGTGTGTCTTAATAAAATCAAGAATAATATAACCTGCATATAGGCTACACTGCTAAAATGTTGTAGGTATATGGCATTATGTGGCATGCTCATTGATACTTGCATATCTTATACATAGCCTAATTTGCCTACTAACATTTGTTAACTATGTTCCTGTTGCCAACTTGAAAACAAACACACCAACTGCGGTTGGTGCATATTACTAATGTCTGTTCACCAGATGTTCTTGTTAGCTACATTAATTATAGCCACAGTACAATGTTTTGCCTACTTGAAAACAGTCACTCAAACACTGCGGTTGATGCATAACATAACGTTACATAACATAGTTAACAGACGTTAGTAGGCTATATGTTACATAACATACATACTTAGGTCCGTCATGTTATCTAGGCTAACGTTAGCACAATGTTGCGAGTGCCAGATAGACTAGCTACAATGTTTTGCCACAATGTTGCCTAGTGAAACAGACACAACAACGGTTATGTGGCTGATACAGCATCAACGTAATTGTTTCTAAAAGATACGAAATCACTTGTAAGGCTATAGCTTAGCTAATATCACCATTATTTGTTTGAAGAAATGATTAGATGAACTTACCCATTGCGAGGTTGTTGGCAGTTTGTCATCGAAGGCTGATCAGTTGGGATTTGTTTTTTTAAAGTGCACTAGAATGCGTCGCGTGTCGCAGCCTGTGTGCGGGGCTAGCCGGACACAGCGCCGTGCGCCGTCGTACGACATCGTGGCGGATGCGGTCTGCGGGGGGCTTTATACGGACATATTATACATAGAAATGGATTCCTATGGTATCAATATATAAGTTGTAACATTTATAGTTTTCGCGATAGAGCTGTCTGAAGCGGACCATGTCTAGGATCAGAGTGTCAGTTGGGATTAGAGTGTTGGCAGCTGATGCTTTTTTTGAATGTGTGTGCATGTGCAGCCTCTCTTATAGGTACAGGCACCCTATTATAACTAATGCAGTAGCACAGAACTCAGCCAAAGTGGAATAGAGACACATGATCTTCACTGGTGGGGGCCGGAGGGTAGCCCGGCGAGGAGTACACCGTCCCTGACTAGCTATGACCACACCACTATTCACGCCACAGAACCCACTTTTCAGCCCATGAGTGGGCTAGAGACACACAGGGGCGAATTCACTAAAGGATTGCGCAGCTTTTCCTGACGCAAAGCCTGTGCAAATAAGTCAAAAATTATGTTTGCTATTCACAAAGCCCTCGCAAAGGGTGAAATACGGTGTTAACTGCGTTGCGTTCGTCATTGCGTTGCTCTGCGCCGGTGTTATTAGCTCATATTTAAATTAGGTAATATGGGCGGAGAATGTTCCCCTTTCTATGCAAATGAACATTATTGCAAAACCCGCCCAATTCACAAACATCGGCGCAAATTGCCTCACGCAGTTAAAGTGAAATTAATACCGTTTTCAGAAACGTGGTGGTATTTAAGCGCAAGGGGTGTGTCGCGGCCAGCCTGTCCGCTGATCATGGCAGCAGTGATTGTTGCGAGGCGAAGGCATCGCAATGCCAGGCATGTTGTTCGTGAGAATATTTAGAAGAAGGTCACTTTTTGATTTAACACTAGAACCACCGCGGTAACTGTTTGGACACCAGAGCGCGCAGCTCTTCAGCCAACTGGAGGATGAAGTCGCGTCTGGGGAGGCTCAGTTGACTATGCGTCTCTCCACCCGTCCCCAGCGAGTCCAAGCTCCCCCAATGAATATAATGGTGCATTCGTTTATAACTGGGAGGTGGCAAATTGCGACTTTCTACTAGGAATTATTAAATAAAACACCGCATGAACTCGCACTTCCTCGTCGCAAATTCGGATATGTTTCTCAGCCCCCAGTTGCTCGAATGCACTAGATATAACTAGGTAACTGTGATATAATGGTATATAGATATAACTAGGTAACTGTGATATAATGGTATATAGATATAACTAGGTAACTGTGATATAATGGTATATAGATATAACTAGGTAACTGTGATATAATGGTATATAGCTCGAATGCACACAGGTCGGAGGTAGGTATTTTGCCACATGCGACTTGCCACCTCCGACCACAAACGAACACACCATAATAGCCTACATAGCACGAAACTGTGCGTATAATAGTCTATACGCGAAACTGCGCATTCCCTATAGCTGTTCATTGAACGGCTGGGGGCCGATATAGGCCTAGGTATAAATAAATAAAAACATAGCCTACACAATATTTGTTTTATTTGAATGGTCTTGAAAATATTTTGCTTTTGTATCATAGGTGACGGCAGGTATCATATTCAGCCATGGATGATGACTCCCGTGCGTAATCCTTCCAACGTTGGAGAGGCGGCGTACAACTGGGCTCACATCAGGACGCGCGGTGTGATTGAGTGCACATTTGGAATCCTGAAAAGCCGTTTAGATGCCTAGATCGTACCGGTGGGGCAATGTTATACACTCCCCCAAAAGTATGCCAGATCATCGTGCTGCAACTTGCATAACATAAAATGACAATTTTTCCTTTGTTCGTCTTTTCAAATCATTCCACCTCCGTTTGCAGTCTTCCGCGTTTACACACACAAATGGCACTGACTGATTGGGAAATTAAACCCCAAATATGATTTTTTGCTGCAGTCGTGATATTTTTTGCCGAAAGCTGTGAGACATGTTTTTGAACCTCGTCCGTGAGGCCTTCAAGTTCGCTGTCTGAAAATCGTATCTTTCTTTTTCTGTCTGCCATCGTCCAATGATATGCATACGAGTTGTAGGCCTAATGCGCTGTATGCGCAGTATTTATAGTCATTTCCTATATCAGCAGCAAATTGCACTCAGCCGCAAACACCGAATGGGCGTGTTTGCGCTGGGATATTATTAGCGCAATGTCTTTAGTGAATAGGTTTTTAAAACGGAGCACATAGCGGGCGCAACTGACGCGCAATATTATGGTGCAATTAGCGGGCGCAATTTGCTTTAGTGAATTCGCCCCACAGTCTTCAATGGTTGATGCATGGAAATTGCCCGGAGGTCAGTGTACTGTCCCCAACTAGCTGTGACCCAAGGGGACGGAGCCTAACCAGCACGCCACTATCCACGCCACGGGCCCCACAACTCAGCCCCTGAGTGGGTTAGAGACACGCGGTCTTCACCGGTGGAGTCAGGTAGGTTGACCGGAGAGGGGTACACTGTCCCCGACTGGCTGTGACCCAAGGGGGCAGAGCCTAACCACCACGCCACTATCCACACCACGGGCTCCACAACTCAGTCCGTGAATGGGCTAGAGACACATGGTCTTCACCGGTGTGGGCGGGTAGGTGGCCCAGAGAGGGGTACACTGTCCCCGACCAGCTCTGACCTGAGGGGGCGGAGTCTCATCACTACGCCACTGTCCACGACACGGACCCCACAATTCAGCCCCTGAGTGGGCTAGAGACGCACGGTCTTCGACGGTGGGTGCATGGAGATTGCCCGGTCCGTAGTAGTTCTAGCAGTATCTGTTAGATACAGCTGCAGCAGCTAGCCCACCTCACATTTTCTCCAGGAAATGTACTTTCTAGTTATTATTTTTTTCATTTTCAGTATTAATTGCACCTCCCATTTGATCCAATGCATTGTAGTTGTTGTTGCTTGGCAACCCTTTTGTTAGGGGAACTATATAGCCTACTAACATCTGTTAACTATGTAGCACTAGCTACGTTTTGAGTGCCAGATACAATGTTTTGCCATAAAATGTTGCCTACTAGAAAAGACACTCAAACACTGACACATAGTCTGACACCGCACCACACATAGTAAATTACACACGCCACAAACAATTCTACCGAGCGCACCATACACCCCCGCATTCCCCTTTTTGGATTCTCCCATTAAATACGCCTGAGGGCTTATTGTCTCTGTTTTTGCCTCTTTGGGTTTCTCTGGTCGTGGTTTGTAACGTGTTATATCAGTAGGACCCCACTCATCCGAACTTAAGAGATCCGAACCTCCCGGTCTACCGGACAGGCTTAAAAAACTTCTTTTTTTCGAGCCTGCTATCTGGTTACTGGTGGGATTTTCATTACAGTACTGTAGGCCTACTTGCATTTAAATCTGTCATAATAAACACATACTGTATCCTGCTGTGAATAAAAACAGAACTGTAGACCTTCATGTTGCCTGTAGGCTGTAGCCTACTGTCACGTGTAATTTCTTTGTTACTTTAATGCCGAGTGCAAAACGCAAACGAGTCTGCTGCGCGAGAGCTGCATTCCTTGGTAGCCAGAAAGCGCGTCAGCAACCTGAAGCAGAGGAGCATCGAGTCATTATTCGTTCCCAGTTAATGGACTTCAGGAACACAGACGTGTTGTGGGCATGTACATTAGCCTACTATATTTGTTAAATAATAGCCTACAGCATAGGCCACGTTAGCCTACATCGGTTGTTTAGGCTGCAATAGCCTAAGACACGACAACTTGTCTGTCATTTCATTTATTTATTATCATTTGCTCTAATTGTTCTAATGTTGGGTTGTTTTGCTAGCTGGTCGGGGACAGTGTACCCCTCTCTGGGCCACCTACCCGCCCACACCGGTGAAGACCATGTGTCTCTAGCCCATTCAGGGACTGAGTTGAGGAGCCAGTGGTGTGGATAGTGGCGTGGTGGTTAGGCTCTGCCCCCTTGGGTCACAGCCAGTCGGGGACAGTGTACCCCTCTCCGGTCAACCTACCTGACTCCACCGGTGAAGACCATGTGTCTCTTACCCACTCAGGGGCTGAGTTGTGGGGCCCGTGGCGTGGATAGTGGCGTGCTGGTTAGGCTCCGTCCCCTTGGGTCACAGCTAGTTGGGGACAGTACACTGACCTCCGGGCAATTTCCATGCATCAACCATTGAAGACTGTGTGTCTCTAGCCCACTCATGGGCTGAAAAGTGGGTTCTGTGGCGTGAATAGTGGTGTGGTCATAGCTAGTCAGGGACGGTGTACTCCTCGCCGGGCTACCCTCCGGCCCCCACCAGTGAAGATCATGTGTCTCTATTCCACTTTGGCTGAGTTATGTGCTACTGCATTAGTAATAATAGGGTGCCTGTACCTATAAGAGAGGCTGCACATGCACACACATTCAAAAAAAGCAACAGCTGCCAACACTCTAATCCCAACTGACACTCTGATCCTAGACATGGTCCGCTTCAGACAGCTCTATCGCGAAAACTATAAATGTTACAACTTATATATTGATACCATAGGAATCCATTTCTATGTATAATATGTCAGTATAACACTGTAGGCATGGCGACAAGTTATAAAAAGGGTAAAAATGCAAAATTAGCAGCTCAAAAGTTAGTGCGGCACCATATTTTTAAATGGGGAGCGCAGTTGCCGAACAAATCGTCATACCTCAAAAACGGTAAGTCACACAGCTTAGATACTTACATTGTACAAATCAGCACAGCTGTGTGAACATTTTGATGTATAATATGTGTATGAGCTGTTAAAACTGTAGGCATGGCGACAAGTGTGAATGTGAAATAGCAGCCACGAACTCAGCTGGCGGGGAGTGAAGCTTTTCAACTCGCCTGTCACTGGCTCCCTGGAGGAATTTAGCCTGGCTGCAATAACGTTATCGCGAATGGAATGAATACCTTCTACTAGCAAACAAAACATGTGCAGATATAATTAACCTGTTAAAACTAAGATGCCTGGATAAAAAATAATGTCTCCAATGGATATATTTGACAAAAACAGGTTAATATGCAAGCCGGTTTTCATTTCATTGCATTTCACAGAACTTGTTCGTGGACGCGCCTAGGACAGAAAAGCACAACTGCGCAAGTACAAAAGTCACCGGAAATAGCCAAATGACTACAAATTTAGCCAAGATGGCGCGGTTCAATAGGGCTTCACTTTAGATTTCGAATTCTGGGGGCTTGGTCTGAAGAGAAAACTATACGATCACACAAGACCTTGGCCCTTCTGATATGACAGTGACGGGTAATGGCTGGAGCTGAGTTGTCTGAGGATTGTGAGCCAACCGCAAAACTGTTTGCATTGTTTTGCCTCGGATATCTAAAATAAAGTCGGCGGCCTGTGAACCTGGAGCTTGTTGTCTGCATGGTCTGCCGAATAAGAGGGGTTACACTAACAAACAGGACAGTCGCATACAAAGTCTGAATACTCAGTGTGGTCTGCGGAGAGAGAGAGATCATCTGACCTACAGCAATATCAGTAAGTATTTTGTTTATAAGATTACCGAGCACAGTTGAGTGTTACACTTATGTACAGTTGTTGTGTTTTGAAGTTTGTTTTCAAGCTAGAAACAGTTTTCTTTACTTAGATATCATAGCTAAAGTAGCTAAATGAGCACATCTGCTGGCTAAAATAGCTAACTGAGCACGGGAACCAACTGCCTTTCTGAAGGTTCCCCATTCCGATGATTGACCTCCATTCATCGGAAAGGCAGCCCCTTCTCTTTTTTGGAAAGGGTCTGCTACTCCGAAAATAAGACCTCAATTCATCGGAATGGCAGCCCTTTCTCTTTATTGGAAAGGGTCCACTATTCTGAAAATTAAAATAGGTCTGCCACTCCGAAAACTGAGGGGGGGGGGGGGGGGGGTTATATTTACAAACTTGTTTTTTTGTTGTTGCTGTATAACATTAGCTTTTTTTCTTTCTTTTTTTATTTATTTACAGTGCAACCCTAGTAGCCTACATCAGCCATGTGATGATGATGGGCATGGAACAAACAATCAAACTATAGACTTATTTACAAACTTGGTTTTTTGTTGCTGTACATTAGCTTTTTTCTTTTAAACAACGTTGGTCTGTAAACCTAAAGAATAACGGAAAAAAATATAGCCTACATGGCTTAATTAAAACTTAACCTAACGTCACCAGTATCTAGGTAAACTAGCCGTTTCTGACAACATGATTGGTTGTTGCGAGAGGGATCCCAGCGCGTGTGGTGTGTGTGTGGGCGAGCGAGGGAGAGAGGACGTGAAGACAGCAAAAAAAAAAGGTTCTCTCGTCGTGACTCGTGAGCATGGATGTATTAATAGAATGAGTGAGCTGAGCTTGCTTCCTTGTCAACACAATAATTCCAAAAATGACCAGAAAAAGTAGCTAGATTTGTCGCTAGTCGCTTTTCATGAAATAAGTCGCCAGGGGGGTCTGGAAAGTTGCTAAATCTAGCGACAAAGTCGCTAAGTTGGCATCACTGTGCAGACTGCTTACTATGCTCAAATATGGAGTGTAATGTCCCGCCCCAAATCATGTAGACATATACAGTAATTGGTATAGCTGACATATGGCCTTGAAAATCATAATTTCGGAATGGCAGAGCTTAAGTAATTTTTCGGAGTGTTGGACCCATGGATGTATTAATAGAACTGGATACAGTCACTCCATTCACTGACCGCTATCAACAATGAAGCCCTATTGAACCGCGCAATCTTGGCAAATTTGTAGTCATTTGACTATTTCCGGTGACTTTTGTACTTGCGCTGTTGAGCTTTTCTGTCCGACGCGTCCACGAAAAAGTTCACTTTTATGTGAAATGTAGACGCACGTTCCCGGCTCTCTCCGCTTTGATTTAGCAATGAAAACCGGCTTGCATATTAACCTGTTTTTGTCAAATATATCCATTGGAGAATTTATTTTTTCATCCAGGCATCTTAGTTTTAACAGGTTAAATATAACTGAACATGTTTTGTTTGCTAGTAGATGGTATTCATTCCGTTCGCGATAACGTTATTGCAGCCAGGCTAAATTCCTCCAGGGAGCCAGTGACCGGTGAGTTGAAAAGCTTCACTCCCCGCCAGCAGGAGCTTTGGCCGCTGCTACCGCATCTCGGATAACCCGCTGAGTTCGTGGCTGCTATTTCACATTCGCCCTTGATCAATCCCAATACCGATCCATGGTAATAATGAATCAATCGTTCAGATCAGATCGGCAGTGCTGCATGCATGTTACAACATCATTGTTAGCTTTATTAACATAACCATAGCCTACATTTATCTCTCTAACGTTAGGCTATCCATCTTACACCAGTCGGCCATTCGATAGCTAGAAGCGGTCAACGCCAACGTTGACTGAAAACACCGTGAATCGTTTCATCTTTATACCTACACATCAACTCCTTTCCATTGTATGTGAATAAATTCCTGTTATTCTAAAAATATCCCATTTCTGTCCATTCCTGGAAAAGGCTAATAATTGCTATCAAATGATCACTCCAGTTCATCACCGTATCCCACTACCATTTCAACTATGCACAGGAGGTTGTCTTGTGGTCATTTTCATAAAAAAATGATTAGCCTGATCAGTTTGTTGTATGTATTAAGCCCTTTTTGAGCGGTGTGCTTTGACTACTCTCCTTTTTGTGGTCATTTTCATTAACACATTTTATTAAACAGTCAATGGTATTAAAAGACTATATCGAAGCCCAAAAGTATAAAAGATCCATCACACTCAGAGCTATTCTCTTCAATTGGTATCGACAAGCGAATAATCAAAGCCGGAATGGCGCATGGCGGAGGATTTTCAATCGACATTGACAAGGTGCTCAACAGAGCCTCTGGGTCCAATATTGGACCAGTAGGGGGTCGAGGGATTCAGTTCGTCCCGGTGTATGTACTTCACTCTGCTCCGACTGCCGCAGAGATAAAGTTTCTAAACCTTGCCTGGCTGCGGATCCTTCAGGACCCCAAGCCACCTACACAGGCTGTGAGCTTTATCACTGAACTCACCTGCTCAGCGTATTTCGATTGTCCAGGTGACATTTTTGCTTCCATAAAAGAGATCGTCACACCTGGTGCAACCATGACCCCGGTGGAACTCAACAGAATCGGAACCTTCCGCATCCGCGGAAACCCAACCGCAGAGGCATCAATGAGCGCCTACTTTAGGCAGGGTTGTATGGAGATAATCAACCAAAAAACGTTGATGGCAGAGGTGACTTGTGAGGATGGGCTCTCTATGTGGCAGTTAGCCCTTATTGAGCTCTGTCTTGTCTCCGGACACTTGTTCACCGGCAACCCTTCTTACTTTCGGTGGTTCACAAAGAGACTGGCAGGTATGAGTCTACCAACAAGGATTAGTCTTGGATTGACTGCAGAGTTCCTTTCTATGCTGGTTATTCCAGGTGGCTCTCTTGCGATAGTTCGAGCGATGATTATTCAGGTGATGATCGCAACTATCAACACCCCCTCTACTGGGATACCACTGGTTGATGGGATAAGGACTGCCTCAACCTATGTAGAGTGGTCCGGAATGGCCTGGACCTTTTTGGCCCTGACACAGGTTATGAAGAATGCACATCCGATTCTGCTGGTCTCCTCAGTGCGGCGTGAGGCCATCGCACTCTCCAACCTCATTCGGGGCATCGGGTCGGATCTCTCCCGCCTTCCCTTTGAGAGGATCCTGGGACTTTCTCAAATGGCTGGGTTAAATGCTGGAAGTTATCCGACACTATCCAGTGCTGCTTACGGGGTAGCCACAGCCACATTCGAGAACTTCAGCGGGTTCAAAGGAACAATTTATTCGCAAAAGATCTACAAGGCTGCTCAGATCCTTACCCAGATCATCATTGCAAATGATGGAAGTCTACCTGACCCATTGACTGGGCTATCAGGAAGTCAAATGAAGGAGACTGCGGCACACCTCACCAGGGCACTGCAGGATGCAAACACCGCAACAGACATGACCGTAATTGGAGTAGTCTGATACCAACAGGACACTGAATGACCACAATGCATTTACCTCATGTTGCCCGGCAGCAACCACTCAGGAAAACACCGCAACAACAGACCTCCTTGGGAAGAACCTCCAGAGAGAGCACACCTCCAGACAAACTTCCACATTGAATCGAACATAAGCACAGCCCATTGGGCGACCGTTTGAATGCAAATGTTTTATACATGTGATTTTTATTGATATATGTTAACGAAACAAAATGTAAATGCAGACCTGCATGTTTCTTTTAAGAACAACCCTTTTAATTTGTTTACCTGATTTTGCAGTGCCTACCCTTACAACTTTGAAGACGGGGGTACTAACAAAAAAAAAAAAAACTATCCGCACTGGCCTATGAACGGCTAAAGATTCCCCAGGCAGAACTGGTTGATGCTGCTAGGGAAAGGGATATCTGGGGCTCCCTGCTGGAACTGCTGCCTCCGCGACCCGACCCCGGATAAGCGGATGACGATGGATGGTATTAAAAGACTTAAGCCGGGACCCCGTTGTTGTTAGAATTAATAGGCTACCTTTATTTGTGGTACTTGAACTTGTGTCTGCGTTGCTGGCTTGCCATCATGGATGTATTAATAGCTTATAGCTTGCCATACTCACCAACCTTGGGACCTCAGAAATAGGGAGCATTTCCAAACCAAATTGCGGGGGGGGGGGGGCATTAAAAGCATTACAAATTAGACATTAAAAGCATTAAAACTAAATGTGAAACATTATTTATATATATATATATATATGTTTGTGTGTGTGTGTGTATGGAGCAATTGTTTTTAATGTCCGACTTTTGTCCGTCCTGTTCAGTAAATGTGCATCTGTCCTAATTTATTGTAGCCTATCTACTACACAACCTAGTTCAAATGTATGAATCTCCCGCGGAAGTCAGGAGGGTTGGCAAGTAGGCTATGGTCACTGCTCCCCAGTAAAATTGAATAATTGAGGGGTTACTTACAGTACAAAAAAAGTACAGCATTTGTAGAACTCGGATGATACTACATAAATTGCCATGCAAAGCCAGAGACTGTTGCTTGTAGACGACAAGACTGCTGTAACCATTCAAGTGTGGAGGCTACACTGCATTGAAGGTGGGTTGGCTTACTTGACAGTGCACACAGAAAACAGACACCACAAAAAAGGGCTTAAAGCAGGTCCAAAACAGCAGCAGGTCTGGTTGAGGTGTGAACTGGTCTCCTAAAAATGGCTTGAGCTGTGAGGATAAGAGGAGGCACACTGTAATTTGCACAGACAGCTTCAGTGGTAGTTTTAAAGTATTTATTTATAATAATAAAACGGATGATAATAAAAAATATAATAAATAAAAAAACAATAATGTGGGACGCATGGCCATGGAGCACATGTGTGTCATACACTGGGACAGCTACATCCACAATATGTAAAATGAGAGCACAGAACAGACCCACTGAGTGGTTTGGCTGGGGAGGATGAGAAGAGGGAGAGGAGGGGGTGGGAAAGGGATGATGAAGAACAGTGAAATAAATGAACAATGTGATGGCAACAAATATGTCTTGGTACAAAAATGTACTTAGCCTATGTATACTAAACTAACAAAAAAAAGAGCAACAGCAGTATGTTCATCATCACATAAAAATAACACTGATTTATTTGAGCTGTTCTTATTAAAAAATAATGCTTTGTCAGTTGAAGTTGCAATCCAGAGGAGGTGTAGGCCAAAGCAAATTCACCCACTCCGGATTGTTGCTTCAAGGGACCGCAAGATGTTTCTTAAAAAAAGGTCATTTCCCAAAGTGGATAAATGACATGTTTGGGTGTTTTCAGTCAACGTTGGCGTTGACCGCTTCTAGCTATCGAATGGCCGACTGGTGTAAGATGGATAGCCTAACGTTAGAGAGATAAATGTAGGCTATGGTTATGTTAATAAAGCTAACAATGATGTTGTAACATGCATGCAGCACTGCCGATCTGATCTGAACGATTGATTCATTGTTACCATGGATCGGTATTGGGATTGATCAAGGGCGAATGTGAAATAGCAGCCACGAACTCAGCGGGTTATCCGAGATGCGGTAGCAGCGGCCAAAGCTCCTGCTGGCGGGGAGTGAAGCTCTTCAACTCGCCTGTCACTGGCTCCCTGGAGGAATTTAGCCTGGCTGCAATAACGTTATCGCGAACGGAATGAATACCATCTACTAGCAAACAAAACATGTTCAGTTATATTTAACCTGTTAAAACTAAGATGCCTGGATGAAAAAATAATTTGCTGATTTTGAAATCCATAGTCGACTACGGCTTTTGATTATTGAGTTGTTGCTTTAATGCAAATAAAAAATATATCTTTGTTACAACAAGTGTGTTCAAACCAGCAGATTTTCATGTGCATCTCATTGTGGTTTGGCCGCCCTGAGGTGCTTCCCCGTCGGGGTCATCCCTATATTCCCCGGGTCCTATGTTCCCCCCCCAAAAAAGGGTTTTATGTTCCCCGGATCCTATGTTCCCCGCGAAACGCAAAAGATAAATGTGATTACGCCTGATTTAATGCCAAAATAATATGCGCACATTTTTTTCACATGAAGTTTCAAAAATGTTGCATAAACTTGACATGGATCAGACGTAGCCTAGCCTATGTGATGTGCAACGTGTATCGCCTCAGTAGGCCGAGTGTGCCATTTCTTGTTTTCTTACACAATGCAATGATTATGCAATGGAATATGCGGGGTTGAATCTTTTTTTAATTATTTTTTTATTTTCTGAAGTTAGCCTATCACCAAATTAGATAACTGTTGTCTATATTTTTCCGTAGGCCTATGTGTGTGATGGCCTATTTATTAAACTTCAAGTGTATAGTGGTTGAGTGAGTATCATTTCTACTGCGAGCGGATCCTCTATCCAGAGATTTTTCCCCCCCAACGGATTTGCGCCTCTCATGAGCCATATCCCAACTCACAGCAGGATGGGTTTGGACTGGGACACTGTCAACTTCACGAAGGCATCAAGCAGCTTCTCCATTCATTGACATAAAACCAATAGTAGGCTAGCCTTACAATCTAGAATAGCCTACATTATAGTCGGAGCTGCTTTGGGTAGCCTACTGAGGCGATATGCGTTGCGCATCACAGGCTAGGCTACGTCTGATCCATGTCAAGTTAATAAGCAACAGTTTTTAAACTTGATGTGAAATAATGCGCGCATGAAATCATGCAAGCCTCGCATATTTTGCACGGAATTCTGTGATTATTGTGGTGAAAATGCAACCTTTCTAAAATAGGTGCATAATCTACCCCTTTTGGCATTAACATGTGATGGCATAATCATGTTTTTCTTTAGCGTTTCGGGGACCTGGGGAACATATGACCCTTTTTCGGGGGGAACATAGAACCCTTTTTTGGGGGGAACATAGAAACCGGGGAAAACATAGGACCCGGGGAACATAGAACCCTTCTTGGGGGGGGGGGGGGGGATAGGACCCTGGTAACATAGACATGTTCCCTCCCCGTCTAGGAGCGCATTGTCAACATAATAGGCAAGGCAAGTTTATTTGTATAGCACATTTCAGCCACAGGGCAATTCAAGGTGCTTTACATGAGACATTAAAAGCATTAAAACAAAATGCAAGACATTAGACATTTAAAACTAAAAGCAGGACAAATAGAGTACAGGAATAAAGGTTACAGTGCAGTATACAGATAAACATAACTCCTCTTAGAAAGCAGTGGCAAAAAGAAAAGTCTTCCGGCTCGTTTTAAAAGAACCAAGAGTTGCAGCAGACCTGCAGTTTTCTGGAAGTTTGTTTTTTTAATGATTTTTCACGGTGCCCACCCACATCCATTGTATGACCAAAACGGTGGTAGAGCAATTAACAGACTTTCTCAAAAGTGCTAGTTTTGATCTGAACCATTGTATATGATCATAAGTAACCTTAAAACAGGAAGGACCGGAAGTCCCTCTTCCATCATCTCAGCTTTCTCCTTCGCCCACCTTGCTCTCTCTTCTGCCCTTCCTCTCTTCGTCCATCCTCTGCCCTTGCCTCCGCCCTCCACTCCGCAAGAACCGTCAGATTTACACTTGCATTGGGCCATACTGACAGTCATCAGCCAGTACCAGAACAATCATGATTCTCAAGCTGTGACGCACGAAAGCGATGATGATTATGATGATGTATAGAGACTGTCTAATGAAAAAGGTTGCTTAATCGTGATCATACTGTGGTCTAAACATACATGTCATGATGTTGAAGATGGTTACAGAAACATCTAAAGTTCACACTTGCTAAATTTTGAACTCGTAAGACATAATCTGTTAACTCCTCAATGAAAAGTGTAAAAATGCATTTAGACAATTCTACCTTATTTTTGTTGGCACTACTGGATTTGTCAACCCTGGAAATGTAGGTTTAGCGGTTAAAATCAATGTTCCACCTTAAATGTTTACGGCAGCCATTTTGTAAATTCCAAGATGGCCACCACATAGATATCCGGACAAAAACATACATTTTCTGATTCCTTATACAATACCCTTTCCAAAAATGTATAGTTTTGCAAATCCCCCCCAAAATCCAATACATAATTAAAGCTGCTACGCAGCGATGAGGCGGGGCCAGGCAATTTCCGACAAGTTTAGGAGCAATAAGCGAGAGAATAGGAAGTCAACAAGAAAGTTGACATTCCAATGTTCATTTTGTACATTCGTATTGTAAAAATTTCTAAAACATTTTGATGCATTGTAAGCTCGATTTTGATAATTCAACAATCTGGTCAATGAGTTTGTGAATTACAGTCTGAAGATCCAGTGTAGCAAGTTTGGTGTTAATTGATTGAAAAATGTGGGATGAGATATGTTTATACATTTTTACAGGTTTTGTTTGCTTTTCTTCATAATTGAACATTAACTTCAGCAGCTGTGTACTCAGTCAGTTGCCAATCAATCGATTTAGTCATTGTAATCCTCAGCTGGGGTTGGTTAGGGTTGCCAACAGCGATGTCTCCGATTCGTGGAGCTTGCGTTGGATTGTGGGTAATGTAGTTTTCTCTGTATGAAGTGTTGGTTTCAGAGGACAGATTTAAACATATTTGTAAAAATTTTTGAGATAAAATTCTGAAAAAAAATCACACTACATCTTGGATGTACCATGGAGGTAGGTAGGTGTTAGCACAGAGGGAGGGGAGGCCACAGCCGCTTCGTGGAAGTGGTACGGGGCCTTGGACGAGGCGATGGGGGCCACCCATGCGGTTACACCGGTGGTCCTCATCTCCTCGTCCGCCCCGTGCCCTCCACCGGCTGTGGCCTCCCCTTCCGTGGTGCTGACCCAACCGAGAGAAAGCCAGGTGACGGCAGAGAGCAGCGGTGAGGCGAGGCCAGGGAGAGGACAGAAGAGGAGGAGAGAGAGTGAGCTGGAGCAGTTGCTGGAGAGGGAGAAGAAAGAGGAAGAAAAGAAGGATAGGGAGAGAGCGAGACTGGACAGACAGGCAAGAGGAGAAGGAGGCTGGACATAGAGAGGAGTGGAGGGCAGAGAAGGAGAGGATGGAAAAGGAGAGGGCAGAATGGATGAGAGAGAAGGCAGAATGGGGGAGAGAGAGGGTGCAGATGAAGGCAGAATGGGCGAGAGAGAAAGAAGGTATGAAGGCTGAGTGGAGGGAGGAAAGAGGATTGTTCAAGGAGAGGGAGGAGCGGTTAATGTTGCTCCTGGAAGCCGCCGTGAAGAAGTAGTTTATTTTTCATTAAATGTTTTTTTTCTTAAATTGGTCTGTCTCATTTCTTGTAATGTATTCCCAGTCAAAGGAGAACAAATGTCACTATACCTAAAACCAGTCATTAGAGTAAAATAACATTCCTAATGGACATTGTAGTTTGCAATTGGGCATAAACGGAACACACATGTTGGTTCACAATGCTTCATTGGAATTATTGAGACGGTTATGAAAGCTTCACTGTTTTTCAAATGTGTTTGACTAACGACTACTTGATAAGGGAGTTACATGTCCAAAGCTCTCTGCACGTTGAGTGTTTAGACCTTCCAAGTTACATGACGTATGTCCTCAATGTGTAGATATTACACTTTTTGTTGAAATTGTATACATCAAGAAGTAACCTTTACATGTATAATGTAAGTAGCACAACATTTCTTGGATATTTTTATTACACAATGGTCTTCAAATATACTTTTGACTTGTTTATATTTGGTCAGATCATTAGCTTCCCTCGCAAAAGGTACTGACAGGAGACGCGACGAGAACGCTGATCTGTTGTCTCCCAAAAAACTTAAAAGAACTGTTTACTATGTACAGTGCAAAATGAAACACAGACATTTAAATACAAATACATTTAAACAAATGTCTCAAGGCAGTCTATGAGGAACTGATTGATGTTTAAAGCCTCAAGGCAGTCTATGAGGAACTGATTGATGTTTAAAACCTCAAGGCTGCCTATAAGGAACTGATTGATGTTTAAAACCTCAAGGCTGCCTATAAGGAACTGATTGTTTAAAACCTCAAGGCTGCCTATAAGGAACTGATTGATGTTTAAAGCCTCAAGGCAGTCTATAAGGAACTGATTGATTGTTTAAAGCCTCAAGGCTGTCTATAAGGAACTGATTGATGTTTAAAACCTCAAGGCAGTCTATAAGGAACTGATTGATGTTTAAAACCTCAAGGCTGTCTATAAGGAACTGATTGATGTTTAAAGCCTCAAGGCAGTCTATAAGGAACTGATTGATGTTTAAAGCCTCAAGGCTGTCTATAAGGAACTGATTGTTTAAAGCCTCAAGGCTGTCTATAAGGAACTGATTGTTTAAAACCTCAAGGCAGTCTATAAGGAACTGATTGATGTTTAAAGCCTCAAGGCAGTCTATAAGGAACTGATTGTTTAAAGCCTCAAGGCTGTCTATAAGGAACTGATTGAAGTTTAAAGCCTCAAGGCTGCCTATAAGGAACAAGGCAAAGCAAACTCATGAACTGACTGACTGACTGACTGACTATTTATGGCAGGATGGGGTAGTCGTGCTCACCAAGAGCTGGGACCAAGGCAGCTGGTGCCAATGCTGCCGCTGCCATACGGTCTCTGAGGCCATCTCCAGGGTTGGGATGATCTGCAGCAGCAGGACCATGGCCACCGTCAAGGTCATCAACCTTTAAATGGTTAAATGCAATTACTGTAAGTCGCTTAGCAGACACAAAAAGTGTCTGCTAAATAAATGACTAATGTAATGTTGGACAAAAGTGTCTGCTAAATGACTGATGTAATGTCACCTCCTCTGGCTCCATGATGTCTCCGTTCTCCAGGCAGAGGTTGTGCAGGACAGCACACGCAGCAATCACCTCCGCAGCCAAGGGCAACTTCACCTAAAAACACAGTTTTGCACTTTGAGATTTATTTCAAATGTAAAGTGTGTTACAAAGAAAATGTATTATTATAAAAAAAAATCTACAACGGAGAGTTGGGATACTTGATACGTGTTTTTTGTGAATATATCTAGTAACCGTTGTAGAAAAGCAATTGACTTAAATTACCTCCAGAGCCTTCAGAAAGATCCCCCTCCACCTGGTCTTCATCATCCCGAACGCCCTCTCTATGATGCACCGGGCTCTGGCATGCAGGGCGTTGAAGCGCAGACGCACCGGTCCCTGCACTGGCTCTCTGATATATAATAACAATATAATAATCATAAATGTAATACATGCTTTAAAGATAAAATAGTACACGTGATTATAAAAACAAGAACCAGAGTTACTGTAACTAACAAGAACATAAAGAAGCAAGGCTTCCTGTAAAAATACCTGTATGGCGTGATGAGGGCGACGGGTTCAGCCTGGCAGGGGTAGCCTCCGTCCCCGAGGAGGCACCAGCCCTCCGGCGGATACTGCCGGTGGACATACATGTCCGAGTTCTTCAGGACACACGAGTCGTGGGCTGATCCCGGAAAGCCAACAAGAATGTTGACAAACCATCCCTTGTGGTCACAGACAGCCTGCATCTGGATGGAGTGGTAGAGCTTTGGGTTGAAGTAGCTCTGCTGCTCTGCCGCTGGGGGGATGAAGCGGACATGCGTGCCGTCGATGGCTCCGGCCACACTCCTGAAGGCATGAGATCTGGCCAGGCGGGCAAACCCGGCCCCGACCTCCTCCAGCGCTGCCTCCGTGGGGTAGCGTATCACACGGCTAATGATGCGCTGAATACCCCTGCTGACTCTGTGGACCACATCACAGACGGTCGACCGGGGCATGTCAAAGGCCTCTGACACAATCCGGTAGGAGGTGGCACTGGCCAGCCAGTAGACAAAGACTAGCACCTGTGTGTGAATGATAAGACCATTGTAAAGGGTGAGTACTGAGAAAAGCTCTAAATGCAATGAATTATTATTATTGTTAATGCTATTATTATTAGCACCTCCATGGTCTTGCCCCATCCTCCCTGACCATCATCAAGGGTATCAATGAGGTTCCTCAGTGTCGGTCTTGACAGTCTGAAGTCCCTCCTTGTGTCCGCGCCGTCAAAATAGGTCCTCAACAGGGGGACGTGGAGGTTGACTTGGCTGTAAGGACCTCTGTCTTCCATGCGAGCCTACAGGGGAAATATTATTAGGCCAAACTTTAACTAATTTGCGCTTATGGCATATAATTGTCTTTACAATATGATAATAGATAGACAGATGTCATTATCTGTAGAGCTAAAAAAAAAAGTAACATTACAAAGCAGGCGTGTAGTGATGAGTAAACCCAGGTAGTTTACCCACCTCTTTAAAATGAGTTGAGTTTTATAGTACATGCGTGGTTACTATCAACTAGAACGTAGCTAGCAAGTTAACGTTTGTAGTGCCGAAGAATTGGAGTCGGAGGCGGAGTGTCGAACAATGGAGCTAACTTCACTTTATTGTGAGACATCAACAGAACGTTTCATTAACCAGTCTAACAACTCGCAGAGCGAGATAAACATCCGGAAGTCCACCTAAGATAAGAGATTGTGCGGAACCAATTAACCTCACTCAAGTACCGTAGGTGAATTATGTAAACCACCACACAAGCCCCCCCAGAATTCACCCATAGTCAAAATACTCGCGCCGGGGAGGGACGACAGCCCGACCCCGGCGGGTGCACACAGCAGGGGCCGAAGGGGGAGGGGCCGCGGGCGCAGCTGCGCAGTCCATAGGGTCAGGGGCCAAGGGCGCCGACGGGGCCAAGGGCACCCCGGCAGGGGCAGGGGGGCGGGGCAATGGAGGACGACCCCGGCGTGGGGGCAGAGCCAACTCCAAAGGCCGGGAAATGTCCACGTGAGCGGGCTTAACCCTGTCGATGGAAACGGTCTCAGGCCTACCACCAATGTCCACGACCAGGCCCTTAACCCCATGCTCCAGGACCCTGAACGGGCCGTCGTAAGGGGGGCGTAGGGGCCCGCGGTGGGCGTCATGGCGAATGAAAACAAAGTCCGCCAAGCGCAGGCTGGGGGGGACCCGGGAAACAGGGGCGCCATGCAATGACGTGGGGACCGGTGCGAACCTCTCGGCGGCCTCCAGCAGGGAGGATCGTTGCCGGGCTGCAGACCAGGGGGCCGTGACGACCGGAATGAAATCGCCGGGGACCCGCAGTGCCTGGCCGTAGACAAGCTCCGCGGACGAGGACTGCAGGTCTTCCTTGGGGGCGCACCTGAGGCCGAGCATGACCCATGGGAGCTTATCCACCCAATTGCCGTCCGTCAAGCCGGCGCGCAGGGCCGCCTTCATGGAACGGTGGAACCGCTCACATAGACCGTTTGCCTGGGGGTGATAGGCGGTAGTGCGGTGCAGCTTGACCCCCAAACCCTTAGCGACCGCGTTCCAGAGCTCCGAGGTAAACTGTGAGCCCCGGTCGGAGGAGAGGTCGGACGGGGTCCCGAAGCGTGCGACCCACGTGCCGATGAACGCCCGGGCCACGTCCGCAGACGCTGTCGAGGAGAGGGGAACAGCTTCGGGCCAGCGGGTCGTCCTGTCCACCATGGTGAGCAGGTAGGTGAAACCGTGCGAGGGGGGGAGCGGACCCACTAGGTCAATGTTGACATGGTCAAACCTCCTCTCGGGGACAGCGAAAGGTTCCAAAGGGGCTTTGGTGTGGCGGTGCACCTTAGCGCGCTGACAGGCCACACACGAGTCCACCCAGGACAGCATGTCCTTCTTAAGACCACGCCACACAAACTTCTGGGCCACCAGTCTCACGGACGGCTTCCTGCCGGGGTGGGAGAGGTTGTGCACCGCCTCGAAAACAGCCCGCCGCCAGTTCGCAGGAACTAGAGGCCGAGGCTGGCCAGCCGAGAGGTCGCACAACAGCCTGACGCCCGAGTCACCGACTGCGACCTCCTCCAGGCGCAAGCCAGTGTCCGAAGCCTTGAGGGCCCGCACCCCGTCATCAGACGCCTGGTCCACGCCCATACGAGCGTAGTCAAGGCCCAGCTGCACCGTGCCGACCACCGCCCCGGAGAGGCAGTCCGCGACCACGTTGGACTTGCCGGCGATGTGTCGGATGTCCGTAGTGTATTCGGATATGAATGACAGCTGGCGCTGCTGGCGGGCGGACCATGGCTCGGCCACCTTGGACATGGAGAATGTAAGGGGTTTTTGGTCCACATACGCCGTAAACTCACGGCCCTCCAGAAGGAAACGGAAGTGGCGGATCGCCAGCCAAAGGCCGAGGAGCTCCCTGTCAAACGTGCTGTATTTACGCTCCCTGGGGACCAGCTGACGACTGAAAAAGGCGAGCGGTTGCCAGGCGCCATCGACCCACTGCTCATACACAGCGCCAACGGCGTAGTCAGACGCGTCGGTTGTGAGAGCGACAGGGGCCCCAGGGGACGGGTGGGCCAACAACGCGGCCTGGCTCAACGCGGTCTTTGTGGCCTCGAAGGCTCCTTCCGTTTCGGCCGTCCATTCGATGTCCTGGTCGGGGGTTTTGCCCTTAAGGGCCTCGTACAGCGGGTGCATGGTGTGGGCCGCTCGGCGGATGAACCGGTGGTAGAACGTCACCATCCCCAGAAACTCCCGGAGTCCCCGAGCCGAGCGTGGGCGGGGAAAGGCGGAAACGGCCTCCACCTTCGACGGGAGGGGGGCGGCCCCGTTCTTGTCGATGAGATGCCCCAGGAACTGGATGGAGGGCACCCCGAAAACGCACTTCGCCGGGTTGACGATCAGGCCGTGCTGGTCAAGCCTTGTGAAGAGGTCGTGGAGGTGCCTCAGATGCTCCTCTTCTGAGGAGCTGGCGACGAGGATGTCGTCTAAGTAGACGAAAACGAAAGGCATGTCCTTGAGCGCTGAATCCATTAGCCGCTGGGAGGACTGGGCCGCGTTTTTGAGACAAACGGCATCCTCAGAAACTCGAACAGCCCAAAAGGCGTGACCACAGCTGTCTTAGGAATGTCCGAGGGGTGCACTGGGACTTGATGATAACCACGCACCAGGTCCACCTTGGAGAACAGGAGCCTGCCCGCCAGGTGGGCAGAGAAGTCCTGAATGTGGGGAACAGGGTAGCGGTCGGGCGTAGTGGCATCATTCAGGCGGCGGTAGTCGCCACACGGTCGCCACCCGCCGTCCGGTTTCGGCTCCATGTTGGCGAACTCGGACTTAGCGACCGCCAGCTTCTCAGGGTTGAGCCGCCGCGCCCTAGCATGGATCGGGGGGCCCTTGGTCTCGATGTGGTGCTCGACCCCATGTTTAGTTGAGGCGGAGGAGAAGGTGGGCCGTGTCAGGCTGGGGAACTCACTGAGGAGGAGCTGATATTTGTCACCCTCCGAGAGCGAGCTGGAGAGACCGCCGTATGTCGCCTCGTTGCGGACACACGCGAACGAGGAGAAAGTCAGTGCGTCCACCAGGCGGCCGTTCTTAACGTCCACAAGCAGCCCGTGGGCGCACAAAAAATCAGCGCCGAGGAGAGGAAAGGAGATGTCGGCAGTGACAAACTCCCACGTAAATCGCTGACCCCCGAAACACAAGTCCACAGTCTTTGTGCCATATGTGCGGATAGGGGAGTCGTTAGCGGATGTCAAGGGCGGTCCTTGAGCCCCGCCGGCGGTGTCGGCCGCTGTAGCGGGCAGGACGCTCCGCTGGGCGCCGGTGTCGCAGAGGAACTTGCACCCGGAGAGGGTGTCCTTGATGAAAAGCAGCCGGTTCGTCGTGCCCACGCTCACAGCCGCTACTGAGCGCAGGCTTTGGCGTTTCCCCCCGCGTTGTAGTTGCAAGGGGAGCGGCACCTCTTCGCTTTTGCGCCAAAGCGGGCGTGGAAGTAGCACAAGCCTGTGCTAGCGAGGCCGTCGGTGGCGATGGGGCCCCTGATAGAGGACGCACCAGCGCCTGGGGGCGCGTAACTGCGTGTCGGGGCCAGCATCTCAGGGGCGAAACGCTGGGTGGCCAGGAAGAACCGGTCAGCCTCCTCAGCCAGCGCGCGGGGCTCAGTAATAGTAGTGTTAGCGAGCGCTGTCTGTACGTGCGGCGGCATGTGACGAAGAAAAAGCTCTATGAAAAGGAAATTGGGTTCTTCTGCACCCAGCAGGTTCAGCATAATTTCCATGTGGTCAGAAGGCTTGCTGTCTCCCAGGCCATTCATCGCGAAAAGACGTCGGGCTCGTTCTGGCCGTGACAGTTTGAAAATCTTTAGGAGATGAGCTTTGAGCCCTGCATATTTATCCCGGGCTGGGGGAGATGTAATGAAACTTACTGCTCTTGCCGCAGTGGAGCTCCCGAGTGCAGAGACAACGTGGTAATAACGTATGGAATCGTCTGTGATCCCACGGAGGGCGAATTGAGCCTCCGTCTGCGCGAACCACGCTGCCGCGGATGTCTCCCAAAACTCGGGCAATTTAAGAACGGCGGTATTTGCCATGTTCGGTTCAGTCTCGGAATCTTCGGGACTGACGTCGGGGTCACCAGTGTAGTGCCGAAGAATTGGAGTCGGAGGCGGAGTGTCGAACAATGGAGCTAACTTCACTTTATTGTGAGACATCAACAGAACGTTTCATTAACCAGTCTAACAACTCGCAGAGCGAGATAAACATCCGGAAGTCCGCCTAAGATAAGAGATCGTGCGGAACCAATTAACCTCACTCAAGTACCGTAGGTGAATTATGTAAACCACCACACGTTCAATATTTACCTCAACTACAATAGCCCCAACCCAGCTACTGTCACCAGCACATGCGGGCTATCAACTAGCGTAGCTAGCAAGCTAACGTTCAATATTTACCCCAGCTAGAAGCATGTTGAGAACAAATCTCATGACGGCTCTTCTCCTTGCAGCGCGAACACGTCTTCTCCTGGCGGCAGCAGCAGCCACACATCCCATGTCAGGAAAAGGCAACATTTTCGTGGATAATACACAAAATGATCACAAAAAACACCAGATAACTTTTACCACAGGTTCGCGGTCTGAGTAAACAGTATCGTAACCCGTCGTAGCCCCGTCACTTCCGCTGGATGACTCGAATAGCATGCTGTATTTTCTCGCATACTACACGCGTTTTGTGGAACAGTAGGTACTACAGATGTGGGAACATAAGAATGTAACTTGACCCGCGGTATTCTAACAGGCGCTTTACGGCATTCCGCACCACCGCTCGCCTGCCCATAGGGGCGCAGTAATACCACTCATTGACCCATTGCTGTAGCTCATCTCGCACATTAGATGAGCCTACCGTTCTCAAACTCCTTGTTCTCTGTCTGGTTGTAATTTAATTATTACGAACAAAGCCTATCTATTTATAGTTTCTATCTCTGTAACTGTCGCCGGGTCTATATCTGTTAACTGTCGGGACAAGTAGAAGTTTAATACATTAGGCTGAGTGTTCTCATATGGAACATGGCATCAGGACGAGTAAGATGGCTAACGGAGCTGACCAGAGATGTGTTTGAAATGGTTCACTCACTCCCTCCCTATTACCATGGATGTATTGAGTGCGACTCATAGTGAACTACATGGGGAATGATTTAACAGTTTTGGGACACTACATGGAATATAACTGCGTAAGATATTCATGACTCAAACAAGCAGACGCGCCGATCACTGATGGCAGCAGGTTGAAATATCAGGTAGTATTCAGGTTCCATGTTTAGTTGAATGATAAATCCCATATAAATGGTTGGAATTCTAATGATGTGCAAGTGTGATTTTGTCAACTTTAGTGCTGTCTGCTAATAGCAGCCTGTGAAGCTGCACGATGAGACCGTGATAGCAAGTTAGCTCACGACAGCAGCTTCCATAATATTAACGGTAGCTGTCGGTGGCTAAAAAGCAGATAGCTAACTTTACAACGATGATTCCTGTAGCTATTTTGATTTTGATGCTATTAGTTCAACTTCTGTTTCTCGGGCAGGAACGGAGACGAACTCGTATTAGCAGCAAAGCAGCTAGAGGAATGATCTTAACATTAGCTAACTGCTTTAGCTACTGCTAGCTACCGTCTTCTTCACTTCTCCTTCGGTAAAACATGACACCGTTGTGTTGTGGTATTGTGGAGGGCTTAGGCAGAAGCAGGAAGAGAAACCACTTTTGCCCCATATAAGTAAAATAATGGTCTCATAAGCATTTTCGATTGTAAAATTGTGTTCACTTGTTTTAGTTTGCAAACATATGCAATTTTCTTAGCATATCTACTGGCTACATGATAACATAGGTTTCAAGTTTCGTGCGAGCAAGTCGTGCCTGCAAGCCAGGGAGAAATGACAGGAGACCGTGGCGGGGCTTAGAACCAGAGGGGTGCGCGAGTGACATTTGGGCAGAATGAACAGGTGAAATGAAAGCTCTCGAAGAGATCTTTCTAATGCTATTGGTCAGCTTTGTATGTAGTTTTAATGTGAAAGATACATCTTGAATGCAGTCAAGACAAATTATTTTGCCTCTTAACTTTTGTCAAACCCCCTGGTTCCAGTCAATTGGATTATAGGCTATAGGTACAATGACGTTACCTTATGAACACAAATAGCTTAACCTATAGGCCTACATAAAAACAATAGCCTAAAACCATGTTTATTTACAATGTATTTTCTTTCATTGATAGCATGCCAATAGTTAGGGTGAGGAACGACGCGCGGTCTCTTTAGCCCTGAGACCATCATCAGGCAGGCAGCTCAGGAGGTCGTTGGCTATATATATTATTATGATATTATGTCTAATAATACATTCGTTGAAAGTACACAGGCTGATCTACTATACGGAATTGGACCGAGGAGTGTTCTCATATGGAACTAGGCTGCGCGCCCGCCCCCGACAAGAGCTGAATTGTAGTCAGCTTTCCCCGCTGCGCGCAGGACGCGTGTGTCCCCCGCTGATCCCAGCGAGAACGCAGGCGGAATGTCGCTCCCCGTCTGAAACGGCCTTGACTCCTGGAATCCCAAGGTCTTTCATATTGAAATTCTCTTGATGGTCTCGTAAGTTGCGAGACGTGTTAAGGGAGTGCATCAGTCGTGATCCTTGACAGTAGGCTACCAGCCTGCGCTGCGCTCAGCACAAAGTTGGATGAATGGATGGACTTTTTGGAATCGTGGAAAATGTTTATTGCGCTCTAAAATCATGAAAGCATAAATGTAAAAATGCAGCAACAGAAGTAGTCTAGATGAGATGGTGGTTTAAATGAATGGCAACACATAAATTGAGACATAAATTGAGACTGGTGATAATGCTGATAATCTACAGTAGGGACTACCCCTGGCTGAGTTCATGGTTACAGCCATTCATCTCTTACACATGGGCCTATACAATACTTGCACAATCTACTTTGGACGTTAAATCCATCTATCAATCAAACTAGCGAATTCAATGGCCGGTCATGGCAGAGCACCCGCTAACGCAGGCTACCCCCCTCCCCACGATCCAGGGCTAGGAAACCGGTTCATCCAGTTTATTTGAATATAAAAGAATTTGGGGGGGGGGGGGGTTACAATAGTCTAGTCCAGGTTCGCTGGCGAGTGACGAGCAAGTCAGATGGCGCATGCATGTGTGGACATTGTAGGCCGATTCTGTAAAACCTAAAGAATAAAAGTAGGCTACGTTCAACATTCATTGGAGTGGTCCAGTTGGATAGGCTAGTCTAATCTAAATAAATTGAGGACCTGTATTTTCAGTGTTTGCTGGTAGCGAATGCCACAGACAGACAGGGAGGAAATCTATTCGTTTCATTGTTTCATTGTTTGTGCTCTGTATGCACAAGATAGTTAATGTTCGGATATAAATGGCAGTATAGCGGGAAAAAACCCTATCAAAGGCCAAGATTAGAAGGGATTTGAAGATGTAATTGGTCATTTTAAATGGGCCTACTTTATCTTTTGATGCCTATTTGAACGGACTGCATCGATCAATGCAATGACTCTCCATGTTTTTAAGTTTTACCCTTTTCATCAATAAAACATCATTTTTACAACCATGTCTCATTGATTGGGAAGGCATTTAGAGCTGCCGGTCTATTAGCCTACATTCGGACTCAGAGGATGACATAACTGTTTATTGAGAAACAATTGCAGGCTGGCCTATATAAAGAAATACCACAATGCATGTAGTCTAGATATATTACATTATGTTTAGGCTATAGCCTACACTTTATGGTAGACTGCCCTGTCGCTCGCTAAGCAGGCTACATTGTGGCTGTTTTGTTCATCGCAGAAGCCTATAGCCACACATTAAAAAAATGTTTTTTTTTATATAGACCTAGAAGGAATCAGAATATGTGGAAATTTAATTTTAGCCTATTTTAATACAATTCAAATTCTGCTTAGAGGGAATTATTTTCAACGGACATTATGACCTGAGCATAATTCATAATTATCTTAGTTAATATAGGCCTATGAGAACGCTTTTTACGATAGGCTAGGCCTATGCGTCTTGTGATTGTTCTGTAGCCTAGGCTACAACTTAAGGCTTATTTGGCCCTATTGAATTAATTTAAGCCTACTAGGCTACTCATTATTATCGAATTATCTAGTTGATATATGAATAAAACAATAAGCCGTTTTAATGGCTATGGGCTACTAGTTGTAGCTATACACGAGTTGATGCGCTCTGCTCTTACGCACGGTTGAGGCGGCAGCTCAAATACACTTCGCACATATCCTCTGCTATAGCCTCTCACAGACAGCTAGGTGCACTTCATGCATTGGTAGACAGTTCTGCAGCTTGTCTTCACCATGCAGGTATTTTGGTGGGGGTACTCAGCCTACCACAGGATCACACAGTGATGCCAATTAGAAGTACTTTCGGCAGCAGCAGCAGCAGCAGCTGAAAAGCCCCCACAGGTCCCGGAGCACAGAGCTTAACGCTATTCACCGAAAGCGCTCACGAAGAGGGATTTGTACTGGCAGTGGGCGGTGCACCACTCTAAAAAGTAGAAAAGGGCTTTGACTAAAGGGTCGGCCATTAGGAGATATACTGCAGGTGGACCACTCCTCAGGTTCTGTCTTTTTCTTACACTTACTAACAGAATCACTCACAGAATCACAATCATTCACATGCCACTCTAAATGTAATAAAATTGAAAATCTTTGTTTTTTTTATTTGCAAAAGCTGAAGGTTTATTTAAATTCCTTCACACCAAACGGTGATGGCGTTTATCGCCGGCGGTAGCCCCGCCGCCTTCCTCCGCGCCGACCGCATTTGGTTCCGCCTCTGAGGCCGGGCTACTGGTGGACTGGCTGGGTGGAGGGCGAGCGAACGCTCTCTTCCAGGAAGGCTCTCTTCTTTCTTCTTCTTTCCTCCTTTCTTTCTTCCCTCATTCGCTGAGGAAGAGGGGAAAAAAAACAGCATAAACACCGGGCAAGTCCACCATGTCTGATTTCTATGACCCAAGTGAAAATGCCAACATGTACACTCAACACTGTTGTGGTGCTGGGAGTAAATCCCCTTAAAAGTGTCAAATGAAGAATAACGTACTCCCGCACACACTTTCTCTGCTTTTAATCAGTCAACGTTTCGGTTTCTACCTTCATCAGAACAGATTTTTGTAACAATGAGAATGCGAGTTCATTTCTATGACCTTCATCTGACCCTCGGGTTTCCCTGCTTGATACCAAGCCTACCTTGACGGTTCTCTTGTTAATCCTTCGGAGAAGCCATCTCAGTCCTGACAGGACGCTGAAGAACCCTGACACGGCTTTGTAGAACTCCAACAGGATCTCTGCATAGCAGCCGGAGTTTCTGTAGAGTTTCTGCACCAGAGAACTGGCCCACTGCGCCAGACGCATAACGAGCTCCTTGGAGGTGGTCCCCCTCTTCACTTCACCATCCCTGAGTCTGGTTCTGGTTCTGGTTCTGAAGCCAGACTTGGTGTCCACATCTTTTACAACCACCTCCATCTTCACCACGGTGCCTTGATCGGAACGGGTGAGGCTCTCATGTTCGGTGATGTTCTCAGGTTGGGTGATGTTCTCAGGTTGGGTGACGTTCTCAAGTTGGGTGGTGTTTTCAGTTTGGGTGATGTCCCCAGGTTGGGTGACGTCCCCAGGTTGGGTGACGTTCTTAAGTTGGGTGATGTCCCCAGGTTGGGTGATGTCCTCAGGTTGGGTGATGTTCTCAGGTGGGCTGAGGGTATCGAGAGCATCTTGTGGCTGTAGCTGGGCATTTGTCGCCATTTCCGTTGTCTTTGTCGCATCGCATACGTTGTCGCGGAGTGAGATGTTTGGTGATTGCAGGCTGAAGCTGTCCAGGGTGGCAGACAACTGCTCAGGTCCCACAGTTGAAACGCTGTTCGGAAAACTCTCAGGGTCTGGAGGCTTGCGCATTGCAGGTGTTATTAACAGAGCCGCTGTAAAGAGACACTTCAATATACGAAATTCCATTGTGCATGTAGGCTATTGCTAAAACAATAAGTGGCTTCACTCTGAAGAAATCGTTAAGTTGTGAGTTCCTCAGAATGTTCCCAAGGTATAACAGAATTCCGTTGTTATGATGACATTAGTCACAAAATATATCTATATCTATGACATCATAATGGTACTACTGCTGCCTTCAAGGTTGGTTGGTTGTTCTGAGCAGAGCATCGCAAAAGCCTATTGGCTTGTAGGCAAAACGATTTAGAAAGTTCAAAAACAACTGCTCACATGCATCACTGTTGCTCTTTATAAGCAGCTATAGCTACAGTTTCGTGACATCCCATTCACATCCCTTACAGCCAAGCACAAGTGCATTAAACAAATATAGCTTCTTTAAATGTAATCAGTTTAGCTATACTGTAGCTACTGTATACTGCAGTCAGTCCCGCACTCACGGTCAAGTACTGCATGGGCTGAGGACGCGCTTGGGAAACAAACTCCGAGCAAGGGGAACACGGCCATATGGATATTGCGAGACATCCACACTCTGTGAACAATAACCAATATTTAGAGCTGAAACTAACTGCATGACACATCATTGCTTATCCAGTTTGTATGACCATCTGCTATGAATGCGCAGTGGGCTCATCGGCCAGGGTTCTTTAAAACTCTTGATTGTCTAGACCCTAGGGGCTTGTTTTATTATGCAGTATACGTATACATGTTAATTTAGCAATGTTTTAAATTGACAAACGTGTATGACCATGGCACAACTCAAACGGGATCAAGAAATTATTTGTCTCTTGCCGTTGACTACCGTACATATTTTGTCCGATTTAAGGTCCCATGGTGGTTTGCACTTCTCCTTAGGCACTCAGATGTCAGAGGAACACCTACAGAACCCTCCCTTTCGACGTGACCAAAATTTGGACGGTTGGACACTAGATGGCCTAGCCCAAAACTACCACTACTCCACTCTACTCTAATGTATCCACTACTCTAATGTATCCAATATTATAAAACAATTCCTAAAAATGTATTGGCAATAGGAAAAATTAACTGTAGTTAGCACTCCTAGTGGTGGTCTCTGGAACATATCATAAATCGAACAAACAAGCAACGTTTTAATAGCCACCCCTCCGATTTCATTGTGTGGGGGATAACGATACACAGCCTATTATGTACAGTGGGGATTATTCGAGTACAACCACTGCCTCTGCAGGAAAAGCCCACACCAAGGCCAGCCAGAGTATGTATGGGTAAAGACATTCCAGCATAGTTGTTGAATGGCACCTTCACTCCCATTTCATTGTGTGGTGGACAACAATGCACAGTATTATGTATGAGAACATCACCGAGCCATGTTGCAGTTGCACTTTCTCTCTGGTATAGGTGGCGTTTGGAAAAGGGATAGGAAATGATCTCTCCTGTGCTCGCTCTCTCTCTCTCTCTCTCTCTCTCTCTCTCTCTCTCACCCACCAAGGCCAGAGCCTGGAGGATATTAACAACTGAGAAATGAGTAGTATAATTTCCTCACCAAATGCCAGCTGCAGGTTGTCCGTAGTCAGAGCAGCAGCCCTGGGCAAATCATTTTGTCGCTGACCGCCGAGAGGTGGAAAACCGGATTAAAATACCCCTTCAACACAGAGCAATATCTCAATGTTTAAAACCTTACGGAAATAGTACATACTACTGCAGCTTTAAAGTTGCTGTTTTTTCACATGCGTAGGTTAACTGAATGGTGATGGATTGGACAGGAGTGAGGAAAGACACGAGCTTCTGCAATAGCACTTACAGATGTGGGAACATAAGAATGTAACTTGACGCGCGGTATTCTAACAGGCGCTTTACGTCATTCCGCACCACCGCTCGCCTGCCCATAGGGGCGCAGTAATACCACTCATTGACCCATTGCTGTAGCTCATCTCGCACATTAGATGAGCCTACCGTTCTCAAACTCCTTGTTCTCTGTCTGGTTGTAATTTAATTATTACGAACAAAGCCTATCTATTTATAGTTTCTATCTCTGTAACTGTCGCCGGGTCTATATCTGTTAACTGTCGGGACAAGTAGAAGTTTAATACATTAGGCTGAGTGTTCTCATATGGAACATGGCATCAGGACGAGTAAGATGGCTAACGGAGCTGACCAGAGATGTGTTTGGGGGAGAATTAAAGCGTGTCCTACAACTGAATTGCTTTTGACACAGTTTAATAGAGTACAGTAGCGTAATGCTCACGCCATATCTCGCATATAGCCTACAACCCTATTTCAATTAGGCTAAGACAATTACAATTATCAAGAGTACATTCCTGTAGATTTCACCATACCCTTACATTAATTTAGAGTGACTAGACCATGAAGTGTAATTTCATTTTGCAGGCTATTCCATGCAGATGGTGCCGCAAACATGATGGGCTTCTTGATCAGCTCAACCCACACTGTCAGAACTCATAAGCATAGTATGTGGAAACAGGGCCGGCCCGAGGCATAGGCGAAATAGGCGGTCGCCTAGGGCGCCAAATGGCCAAGGGGCGCCTGGCCAAGGAGCACCCAAAAAAAAAAAAAAAAATTTGTTTTTTATTTTTATTAAAATAATTTCATTCCGTAATCCCTATTGTCTCTATTACGCTTCGCAATGCGGTGCGGCGCCTCCGCCCAGCGCCGGGCGCCTCCCCCGTTAACAAATCGCGCAGCAGCACCCCCCCCCCTCAACAAATCGCGCAGCAGCACCCCCCCCCCCCTCCGTCAACAAATCGCGCAGCAGCACCCCCCCCCCCTCCCCCCCCTCCCCCCCCCCCGTCAGCAAAACGAAACTGAAGGTGTGCAGAATCTCGCCTAGAGCTGCTGAAATGCTAGGGCCGGCCCTGTGTGGAAACAAAGTGAAACCATAACCCATAAGGTTTTCACGTGTTCTAGTTCCCGCTGGCCACCTGTTCCCCCTGGCCACCTTATTCTATGCTTTTTCTAAAGCATAGAATAATAATGCTTGTTTTCTTTATTCCACTTAGAAAAAACCTTGGTGTCATATAGGCTATAGCATAGCATCATACCATCAGCACATTGAGGGTTGTCAGGTGCTCTGTTGAATATTGAAAGCGGGTTAATGCAACTCACAAACAGACTGAGCAGAGCCAGGAGAGGTGAAGTATCAAGTGTCCCGTTTCAGCATGCCTTTACATTCATTTAGAGTGACTAGATCGTGGAGTTTAATTTAATTTTGCAGACGGCGCAGAAAACATGAAGGCCTACTCTCCCAAATCAGTCCAAACTAGTATCTTGACACCATAACCCATAATTGCCATGTTTTCTTTCTAGAAAGACATGACGTCTACCCAGAATGACCTTATAGATCACGCATACCAATGGCCAAGCCGAGGTATGGACAGAGCAGGCCATTGATTTTGGAATGCTACAGTAGAATACTAGACAGTATGGATTGAGAGCTCGACAGTTGAAACAACTTGAATGAAATGGGGGAAAAAGCCATCTAGTAGCCTATACAACTCGGGGAGACAATTGATGCATTGTAGGCTATAGCAGATCACCAGGCAAGGCCATTGATTCAAATGTCTGACATCAGGAGAAAAACGAGACTTAAATTACAACTTTTTCACCAGAATCGGTATGGTTTAAAAGAGGTGGACATTTAGGCCCACCTAACGTTAGCTGGTTGTGCTGGACACATAAGTAGGCTATACCAGCGATTTAAATGAGCTGTCACAGAAAGTAGACACAGCTGTTCAATTTGCTTGACTGACTTACCTCACTAGGTTATACAGGACTCCATGCAACTCTAATTACAGTAAAGGATTTACACTGTAAGCATTATCTTGTACAGTCATTCGTTTCGTAGACCTTCCAACAATGGACCTTTAAAATAACAGGTCAGCTGGCTCTCAATTAGTAGCCTACTTACAGTAGTGTAGGCCTATGTTAATATACAAGTAGCCTGTTGTCAGTGCATATGGTAGGCTAGTAATCAGCAAATGTAGGCCTACCCAAACAACTAACAATTAAAAAGCAAACAATCATTGAGTGAAGATTTCTTTAATTATATTTCCAGGCGAAAGAGACAGAGAAAAACAACCCCTTATCAATGGACAGACCGGGTGGAAATCTGTCGGCAGCGTTATCTCAACAGACAGCAGTCAGAACTGGAGAGGGCACCGCGTTAGCACAATGTACCCTAACACAGGGGGGTGCTGATTGCTAATCAAGCTTAAAGATCAACTATTATCTGGAATGTAATGCTGACTTTCTAGTCAGCTAATATGCTAACGTTAACATGCTATTGCCCATTCAAAATACTCCCAAAGCTAGTTCAACGTCATGATCCTATTCAATGCCGACAGCTCTGGTAAACAGGTTTAGCTGACGTTAGTTAGCCTAACGTAAAGATAGAGAGAACCAGCTCACAACACAACGTTACTCACAAATCAATACATGTCTTTCCCAGTTACAGTAGGCTACCGATCATCTGGTTGATGTTAAGATGGCAAACGTAATGACATTCACACCAGATAGCGGCTAGCAAAAGTTATTCAGCAGACCGGCGTACCCTTGATAACTTTTCAAACAACCTCCACTTCCAGCCTAGAATGATTGGCAGTCACCGGCCAATCAGATAGCGCCTTATAATCAGCTAATGAATATTACGAGTTACGAATCGAGACGGCCAAACAGGGAAATGTTTATCTCAAAAATACATACGTAAATCCAAGCAGAGCAAGCGTGTCTTGCCAGTTTGCAAGCAAAGCGTTTGGGGTGTTTGCGTGCGGATTCTCTTTGCATATGTACGAAGAGGGGTGTTGAGCACGAATCGAAAGATGTTTGCGGGTGTATAGCAAAACACGGTTCACGAATGGAGAGATATTTGCGGGTCGATAGCAAAACACGCTTGCGTGTGGATCTGTTTATGCACGTTTAAAGGGGGTTTTGCGCGTGGATCTGTTCACGCACGCATGAATTCTTTTTACGACACACGACTCGAGAGATGTGCGGATGTATAGCAAAACACGGTAGCGTATTATACTTTCGTTCGTGTGTATTTATGATATAAATCTACCTCCATATGTTCTCATATGGAACTAGGCTGCACATGCCCGCCCGCGACAAGAGCTGAATTGTAGTCAGCTTTCCCCGCTGCGCGCAGGACGCGTGTGTCCCCCGCTGATCCCAGCGAGAACGCAGGCGGAATGTCGCTCCCCGTCTGAAACGGCCTTGACTCCTGGAATCCCAAGGTCTTTCATATTGAAATTCTTGATGGTCTGGGGATGCGAGACGTGTTAATAAGGGAGTGCATCAGTCGTGATCCTTGACAGTAGGCTACCAGCCTGCGCTGCGCTCAGAACAAAGTTGGATGAATGGATGGACTTTTTGGAATCCTGGAAAATGTTTATTGCGCTCTAAAATCATGAAAGCATAAATGTAAAAATGCAGCAACAGAATTAGTCTAGATGAGATGGTGGTTTAAATGAATGGCAACACATAAATTGAGACATAAATTGAGACTGGTGATAATGCTGATAATCTACAGTAGGGCCTACCTCTGGCTGAGTTACAGTCATTCATCTCTTACACATGGGCCTATACAATACTTGCACAATCTACTTTGGACCGTTAAATCCATCCATCTATCAATCAAACTAGCAAATTCAATGGCCGGTCATGGCAAAGCACCCGCTAACGCAGGCTACCCCCCTCCCCACGATCCAGGGCTAGGAAACCGGTTCATCCAGTTTATTTGAATATAAAAGAATTTGGGGGGGGGGGGGTTACAATAGTCTAGTCCAGGTTCGCTGGCGAGTGACGAGCTTGTCAGATGGCGCATGCATGTGTGGACATTGTAGGCCGATTCTGTAAAACCTAAAGAATAAAAGTAGGCTACGTTCAACATTCATTGGAGTGGTCCAGTTGGATAGGCTAGTCTAATCTAAATAAATTGAGGATGCCACAGACAGACAGGGAGGAAATCTATTCGTTTCATTGTTTGTGCTCTGTATGCCAAGAATATGTAGAGAGTGGGTCGTATGCCCACCTCCCTTGTTCTCTGTAAAGCGCATTGTGTTGCCTCTGGGTATGAAATGCGCTATACAAATAATGCTTTGATTGATTGATTGAAGATAGTTAATGTTCGGATATAAATGGCAGTATAGCGGGAAAAAACCCTATCAAAGGCCAAGATTAGAAGGGATTTGAAGATGTAATTGGTCATTTTAAATGGGCCTACTTTATCTTTTGATGCCTATTTGAACGGACTGCATCGATCAATGCAATACCCTCCATGTTTTTCAGTTTTACACATTTTATCAATAAAACATCATTTTTACAACCATGTCTCATTGATTGGGAAGGCATTTTGAGCTGCCGGTCTATTAGCCTACATTCGGACTCAGAGGATGACATAACTGTTTATTGAGAAACAATTCTGGGCTATATAAAGAACAAGGCTGGGCTATATAAAGAAATACCACAATGCATGTAGTCTAGATATATTACATTATGGTTAGGCTATAGCCTACACTTTATGGTAGACTGCCCTCTCGCTCGCTAAGCAGGCTACATTGTGGCTGTTTTGTTCATCGCAGAAGCCTGTAGCCTAGGCTACACATTAAAAAAATGTGTTTTTTTTATATAGACCTAGAAGGAATCAGAATATGTGGAAATTTAATTTTAGCCTATTTTAATACAATTCAAATTCTGCTTAGAGGGAATTATTTTCAACGGACATTATGACCTGAGCATAATTAATAATTATCTAAGTTAATATAGGCCTATGAGAACGCAACGCTTTTTACGATAGGCTAGGCCTATGCGTCTTGTGATTGTTCTGTAGCCTAGGCTACAACTTAAGGCTTGCCCTATTGAATTCATTTAAGCCTACTAGGCTACTCATTATTATCGAATTATCTAGTTGATATATGAATAAAACAATAAGCCGTTTTAATGGCTATGGGCTACTAGTTGTAGCTATACACGAGTTGATGCGCTCTGCTCTTACGCACGGTTGAGGCGGCCGGTGGCTTGGACGCCAGAGCGCGCAGCTCTTCAGCCAACTGGAGATGTCGCGTCTGGGGAGGCTCTGTGTCTCTCCACCAGTCCCCAGCGAGTCCAAGCTCCGCCAATGAATAATACTTATTTATAATAGCCTACCTATCGCGAAACTGTGCATATAATAGGCTGTAGCCAGCGCGAAACTGCGCATTCCCTATAGCCGTTCATGGAACGGCTGGCGGCCGGTATAAATAAATAAAAACATACACGATATTTTCTTATTTGAATGATCTTGAATATATATATATTCAAGATCATTCAAATAACAAAATATTGTGTATATTGTGCATGTGAACGCACTCACTGTCAAACCTGCCGCTATCTATGCACAATATAGTTAATGTCCGGATATGATTGGCAATGAGTGATCTTTACTCATGGCGACTATGTCAATTTTGTATGGATCCACAAGTCGATCAAGCGTATTTTTTCTTTGTATCGTGCTGAAGCCATATAGCCTACTGCACTCAGACTTGGCTACATTCCCTACTAACACAGTACGTAAAACTGACGGGACACATTGGTGTAATTGTGGTAACTTTGCGACATCACCAGCAGCGGACCTAGCTGACACCTACCTGACACTTGCCTTTTCAGTCGCAAAATAACCAAAATAGCCAAAATAGCCGTCCTCAAGGACACTGTAAGGGAACGTAGCCGCCACTGCTGCTTAAATCCGTAACTACGATGTAATTAAATAACGTGACAATGTGGTTACATCACAGTCCCAATCTGACTTTATTGGAAATGTGTCACAGTGGGTCAGAACATTTGTAAATTACTTAGGTTTTAAAATACATTTTGAAGTCATACAGTTACAGAATTGTAATAATGAGGAGAAATCCTGCATGTCTGTTTTGTGTGTAATTTCTCATTTACAGTTAATATTAACACTAAAGATTTGCAGTCTAGGCCTAATAAAAATAATGATAAAAAATATGCCTATGAATAAAGTCCTAATTTTGCAACCTAAATGTGAGCAATGAACGCTGAGCAGTGAACGTAGAATGCAAGGCATTGGGCTACTTTCTTAGGTGACACAATTGAAGAACTAGACAAACAAGTTACAAACTCTGTGCCAGTAGGTGGCTGTATGCACATTAAAGTTGTTTGCGATCCGTCACTAAACCCAGCGAAGGAGAAGAAGAACGAGAACGGGTTAAACTTCCGCCCCGTTTGAAACAGAAGTGATTGAGAAAGACCAACACGCTTTCTTTGTCCCCGCGACAACACAGATCATGTAAGTATCTCAATTTCAATGTATACATTAGTATGTATACATACTATGTATTTTGGTATCGTCCCAGATAAAACACCAACGTTATGTGCAAGCTACCCTTTTGTAATGATTATCTATATGCAGATGCTCTCTTTCCAATGTTAGCTAACTAGCTAGCCAGCTAACGTGATTAGCCTTTTTCGGGCAATGGTGGAGTCTTCTGGAGTCTAGCAGGCTCGCGCGAGCTCCTGCACGTTCGTACTGTTTCATCGCTTGGAATAAAATGCGATAATTAGCTTACTCATTGATTTCGCATTAACCCACGACACCGTTAGTATGTGTTTGTTTTTAGGCATTCATTTTTCCGAAGTTAACGTTAACAGAATACTAGAAGCCCCAACAACGGAGCTAGGCTAGCTAGCAGGATTTGTTATAGCAGCCATCTTGGCTCATTTGGTTACAGCAGCCATCTTGGTGGATTTCATGTTACTCTTAACTGTTGAAATGGTTGCTCATTCTGTCAAACGGGTAAAGAATTGTGTACTACGTTTTCACTCACATACAAATCCAAATTTTGCATAATAGGTACTCATGATGTGGACCACTAATAGAGGCGCTAAGACGGGGACAGGCGTGGCCAGGGGCAGTCCTGGGACAGCACCACAGGCTCTGTGAGTCTTGTTCAGTTGAATGCCCTCATGAGTATTAACAGAAGAGCACCATATATATATGCACACATACACTCTAACATGTCGCTCTCTCCTCAGCTCAGCCCAATGGTCTCTGATGGTTCTGTCTGGCCAGCCCTTAGGTGGAGAAACACCTGATCATCAATAAAGGCAGGCACACGTAAGTACAAATGCACATACGTTTCCATAGACGGGATAAACAAATGGGGATATTGATATTGAGTTAATGTTAGCGGTAGACATGTGAGATTCATAAGACGCATCACTGATGCCAGTGACGCCACAATATCAGGGAAATTGAGCAATTGCTTCCCTGTAGTGCAAACTTGCAAGATTCGCTCAGTTATTAACCCTTCTTGCCTTTTTTTGTTGCTGGTTTTCTCTCTCCTCCTTCCTCTCTGTGCAGTTCTCCTGTGTGCTGAGCCGCTATCCCATGTATTGCCACTGCTGACAGGGTAGAGCTCAGCCCCATGCAGAAGTGAGTGATGAGGAGAGGGAAGATCATTTTTCCCGTTTTTTTTCCCTCCAGTTTTAGGAACCGTCTCAAGAATGTGTTCCCCACTTTTATGCCTTTAAATCAGGGTTGGAGTATTCCAGGTGTGTGGCCATGGCCATGAACACCAGTAGAGGAGGGAACCAAGTGTCTCATTCTCTCTCCACAGTTTTGTGGTTGTAACCCCCCACTAGCTCACACACACACTCTTTTTCCTCTCCCTCTCTTTCTCCTCCATCTCCACCGAAACGTCGACACTCGCGGGCCCGTGACTCTCTCTCTCTCTCTCTCTCTCTCTCACACACACACACTCTTTTTCCTCTCCCTCTCTTTGAATCACACGTGATGGGGTTTTCCAGGCCTGCAGGGCTCTTTTCTTGGAGAGTGACGAGTGGCTGTTGGACGAGTGGTCAGAGAGGTTTCTATTCTTGGCCGTATTCATCTCCTTGGCGTGAACTGCAGGGGCGAGGCCTCTGAACCCAGAATATGTATAGTAGGGGCTTGATAGTTAAATGATTGTTTTCAACCAGCACATAAATCAAGGCCTGTAACATTAGTATTATTGCTATGAACATTATTGCTGTCAGATACTATTATGCCTCTGTTTATTCTATTTTCTTAGCTGAAAAAAATGCATTGGATGCCAATATAAATATATATATATATATATATATATATATATATATATATATATATATATATATATAAACATGTGTATTCATAATAATTTATATTTAATTGTATTTAATTCAGATTCATATTAATAACCCACGTTTACTCTGTCTCTGTTTTCCCCCCAGTAAAATGTGCAGCTGTAATCCTCAGAGCCTCTAAGTTCAAATTCTTCACTTCAGAAAAGGGATCTTAATTTGGTGTTTAGTAATAGTGACCTATTATTCTTTTATTAAGGACGAATGTTTGTATACTTAAGAATAGGGAACCTATGCCTGCAAACAAGTGGTGTATTGTACATGTATTGTAGCATGACCACACTTTAGACCTGTTGGGCTCTGCTTAGGCCTGAGTAATGAAAACCATTATTAAACACTTACAGTGTGGAATACCTGTACTGCTATTTCCATGAGACTTTTATTCTGAAAGTAAATGTATAATGGGGGTTTCCATGACAACTGTAAACAAAACTGGCGGGAAAATAACCAAAGGGAGAGAATAGTCCTTAGAGCAGCCAGATATGGACGTCACTTTTTGTCACAAATAGAAATTGACACTTAACCCACAGTTTCTCAGCTTTCAGGAAGTGTTGGAATGTTGGAATTTTGTAGATTTTGTTGTTGTTTATTTGTATAGATTCTTTAGATATTTTTAAACATTTTGCCAGCAAGGTGGTCATATTCAAAGGGTTAACATACTGTACCAGCATTTACAGATCGCATGGAGTAAATCCTGTCCTTTTGAAATCACTGTAGCCTACAAAAAATCTAACAGTGGGCTAGCTGAGGTGTTTACCTCCATCTGTATGCAGTAGCAGCATGTATGCAGTAGCAGCATGTATGCAGTAGCAGCATGTATGCAGTAGCCGCATGTATGCAGTAGCAGCATGTATGCAGTAGCAGCATGTATGCAGTAGCAGTATGTATGCAGTAGCAGCATGTATGTTCACCAGGGGGTGAGGCCATTCTGACTACTCTGTGGAAAAGCTTGGCATTTGTCAGATCTCATTTCTGTAATTCATTGTCCGTCTCCTTGGAGCTTGAACTTGGCCCATGTTGTCCTTTTCCCTTTCTCTCTCTCCCTTCTCCTCTCTCTCTCTCCCTTCTCCTCTCTCTCTCTCCCTTCTCCTCTCTCTCTCTCCCTTCTCCTCTCTCTCTCTCCCTTCTCCTCTCTCTCTCTCTCCCTTCTCCTAGCTGCCCTGGCTGTGTGACTCTGAATGGGTGGGAGCTGGGAATGGTTGGATCCTATCAACATCTTGTTTTGCTATACGGCTTAACATTTGAGGAATTGCTTCAGCTTTCTTACTTTACTTACATACATACTTACTTACTTACTTACTTACTTACTTACTTCTCTTTTTTCCTTGAGGAACACAAGACTGCGACCATCTGCTTCCTGGTTCTGTCCTGTGCAGCAGGCTGTTCCTCACCCCCAGGTTAGGAGCGTTTTCAGTTCCCAGGTCACAATTGTTCACCAGGTTGTTTTTGTCCTCCAGGTTGATTCAACATACACCCGCTGTACGTGTGCTCACACATAGCTTTCACATACGCACAAACACACAATAATATTTTGTCATGGAAACGTGTTAATTTTTGCTGTATTCTGTGAATATCTAAGAGATGGCAAGTTGTGTGTATCATATCATATGTGTGTATCGTATGTCAATTAAATAAAGTAAAGGAAGAGAAAGAACATCATCTTGTGTACTGAGTTTTTTATTTTCAAAGAAATGTACATGAGAATGAAAGAACAGTAAATTAGTTAGTGTGAAAAATAATAATAGAAGAATAATATTCTTCTTCTTTCTTCTTTCTTCTTGTGTACGTATTAGTTTTCGTATAACGTTTCAACTCCTGTTAGCTGTTTCTTCCCTGCAAAATGCAAAAGGGCGAGTGGTCTTTTGTTTCTCCTTCCCAGTGATACAGCATGGTTCCAATGATTAGGTTCCACTTTTTGAGTCCCCGCTGTAGTGCTCCAGCACCGGGTAGTAGCTCTCCTCCTGCCCCCCTCCCACCCGGAGCAGGGCCCGGAGGGACTCGATGTAGCTGATGGCGTTGCGCAGGATCTCCACCACTATCTTCTATCAGCAAGACATTCATGTAACTCTCTCTCTCTCTCTCTCTCTCTCTCTCTCTCTCTCTCTCACACACACACACACTCTTTTTCCTCTCCCTCTCTTTCTCCTCCATCTCCACCTCTATCTCCCTCTTCTTCTTCTTCAGAAGTCTGACTTCCCATGCATGGAAAATCACCAAGCTTTGCACATAGGTTCAGTCCTATGCCAGAAGTCCTCAACTGGTATTGTGGGCCAATAGGTCTGATGGTGGCACTAAAGCAACCGTCTAAAGTCTACAACAACAAAAAACATAACAAATCAGCAGTACCAGCTATCATTTTGCAACCACCTCCAACATGTAGGCCCAAGTGAGCAGAAACTTCCATAAGCTTTGAGCTGGCAGGAATTATGAAGTCCATCACTCAGGATTTCCAGTTTCTACTATTGAATTTATTACTTTTCAGTCAGGCTGGAAATGACAAAACATTCTAAACACGTTTTCAGACCGAGAGAAGCATTTTCCACCATTAAAAAATTAGTGTCTCCAAAACTGCCAAAAAGAATGGGAAAGCCAAGTTCTCTTTAACTCGTGTAACGTGCGATGAATGTGTGAAGGAATAAGAAAATAAACCGATGGTAAACCCGTATCGTGTACAAAATGGTCTTTTGACCAGCTACCCGAGAACGAAAGAACAGTAGATTAGTTAGTGTTAAAAGTAATAGTATAATATAATATAATATATAAAAATAATCATAATAATAATATATAATATAATATACTTTCTTCTTCTTAATGTTTCAACTCTGGGGATTTTTTCAGGTTTTTATTCAGGTTTTTTTTCGGGTTTCGACTCACGGGTCCGGTAGTTCCAAGTGACGTCTCCGGGAGGCAACATGTTTTAAAAACCAGTATTATTTAGTCTAATCTGTCTTTTCTGTATAACCTATATTTACGGTCTAACCAACTGTACGTTGCCTCAACTTCGATTTACGACGTTCGAACAACGTTTAACGCGGGACTCGCACACGAGTTGACGTCGACACTCGCGGGCCCGTGACTCTCTCTCTCCCGAGCCCGTTCGTTCTCTACGGGGAACGGGAAAGGGCCTCTCGCTATAAGGGGGGGTGTTTTCTTGCTACCCCCCGCCGCGTCACGCTCGCCACATAACCCAGACCCGCAAAACATAAAGACAATCATTTACTTTTACATTTCCTTAACACTTCTCTGCAAAAATAAGGAACAAAGTTCTGCCCTGAAGTTACTCACCATCTTCCTTTGATGATCCTTGTCCTTCAGCTGCTCCTCCAAGACCAGCAGCTCCTCCTCCGTTTTAGCAGGGTGCAGGTCATCCAGTACTGCTCCCCGATAGCTGTCTGCAGACTCGCCGGACAGTCTCTGCTCCAGCCTCATCATTGTCTGTGCCATCTCCCTCAGACTCTGCATGACGCTGGAGAACTGCTGACACATCATCCTCTGGAAGTCTGGATATTAAACACAGATGTGGCTATAAGTAATTGTACGATCCCATAATGGATATTCAGCTCAAAGTACATCCCTACATGCAGCATGAAGTAGTTCACAAAATTCAGCATACCAGCATCTGCAGAGCTTGATGGCAACCCTGCTGGAGCTGTTGGTCTCACAGGCGATGGCATCAGAGAACTACCTGAAAACCAGAGGATAAAGGGATGAGCAGGAAACTATGGTGCTGGCGGCGTAGTGATTCTGGCATAAGGGGAAGAATCAACTCGACATGAGACATGTCAGACCCTGACCTGGTCTGGCCGGGGTGCTAATCGCTGATGCATGCTGCTCGTGCCTGGACGTCTGAAGGGCTGAAGGGCCTGGGCTCACAGCGCCTTCGCTCAAAGGACCCGGGCGATGAACATCTACTGCCGAGTAGTGAGATGTGAGATGAGCGAATTAGTGAACTGAGTACATGAGTCTTCAGAAAGTCCTGAGTTAACTGTAAGTGTGCAAATATGCATAGACATTTCACCAACACAAACATGCATGGATACCTGCATTGATAATTGGCAGAGCAGGCCTTCCGGCTCTGGCACCTGGCATAGCTGGTCTGGTCTGAGTTCTGCCGACCGGCTGCCTGGGCACTGGAACATATAGTAGAGGTAAATTAGCTCAGATTAGTCAACTCAAGTAGTACTCTTTTGGGACTGTTGAATGCACTTTATTATATTACCTTCGTCACTGGAGTCATAGCGTGTGTTGCGCTGTCTCTTCCTTGTGTCTTGGGAGTTAATCCATTGATGACTGCTACTCAAACACCTTCGCCAAGGCACTGGCTACTTCATAATGCTCTGTGTGTTCCTCAGCAGAGACAGAGGTTGTCATGGCTCCTCTTGATGTGCTTGTGGAGGTAGATCTGGGAGGTATAGGAGAATGGGCACTCAGAGCAGGAGAACACCCAAGTCTTGCACAACTGTAACATCACATCTAGGAGAGCGAATGAGAGAGACCATTAAAAAGGATTATCTCACCTGTAGTACAAGTTCAAATATAGAGTGATTATACGTCATTGTAAATGAGAGCTTACTCTCAATTGATTCACGAGGTTAAATAAAGATTGAGAGAGAGAGATCAGATAGTTACATGAATGTCTTGCTGATAGAAGATAGTGTGGTCAATATGTGAACACGGCTACACTGAAAATACAAACATTCCACACACTACTAAAGACAGTACTGTAAGTCTCAAATCAGTTAAACTCATTATAGGGTTTTTCCTTTTTCTGCCATCTCCTTGACTCTGTCTGACCCAAGAGAGAGAGAGAGAGAGAGAGTCACGGGCCCGCGAGTGTCGACGTTTCGGTGGAGATGGAGGAGAAAGAGAGGGAGAGGAAAAAGAGTGTGTGTGTGTGAGAGAGAGAGAGAGAGAGAGAGAGAGAGAGAGATCAGATAGTTACATGAATGTCTTGCTGATAGAAGATAGTGTGGTCAATATGTGAACACGGCTACACTGAAAATACAAACATTCCACACACTACTAAAGACAGTACTGTAAGTCTCAAATCAGTTAAACTCATTATAGGGTTTTTCCTTTTTCTGCCATCTCCTTGACTCTGTCTGACCCAAGAGAGAGAGAGAGAGAGAGTCACGGGCCCGCGAGTGTCGACGTTTCGGTGGAGATGGAGGAGAAAGAGAGGGAGAGGAAAAAGAGTGTGTGTGTGTGAGAGAGAGAGAGAGAGAGAGAGAGAGAGAGAGATCAGATAGTTACATGAATATCTTGCTGATAGAAGATAGTGTGGTCAATATGTGAACACGGCTACACTGAAAATACAAACTTTCCACACACTACTAAAGACAGTACTGTAAGTCTCAAATCAGTTAAACTCATTATAGGGTTTTTCCTTTTTCTGCCATCTCCTTGACTCTGTCTGACCCAAGAGAGAGAGAGAGAGAGAGTCACGGGCCCGCGAGTGTCGACGTTTCGGTGGAGATGGAGGAGAAAGAGAGGGAGAGGAAAAAGAGTGTGTGTGTGTGAGAGAGAGAGAGAGAGAGAGAGAGAGAGAGAGATCAGATAGTTACATGAATGTCTTGCTGATAGAAGATAGTGTGGTCAATATGTGAACACGGCTACACTGAAAATACAAACATTCCACACACTACTAAAGACAGTACTGTAAGTCTCAAATCAGTTAAACTCATTATAGGGTTTTTCCTTTTTCTGCCATCTCCTTGACTCTGTCTGACCCAAGAGAGAGAGAGAGAGAGAGAGTCACGGGCCCGCGAGTGTCGACGTTTCGGTGGAGATGGAGGAGAAAGAGAGGGAGAGGAAAAAGAGTGTGTGTGTGTGAGAGAGAGAGAGAGAGAGAGAGAGAGAGAGAGAGAGAGAGAGAGAGAGAGAGAGAGATCAGATAGTTACATGAATGTCTTGCTGATAGAAGATAGTGTGGTCAATATGTGAACACGGCTACACTGAAAATACAAACATTCCACACACTACTAAAGACAGTACTGTAAGTCTCAAATCAGTTAAACTCATTATAGGGTTTTTCCTTTTTCTGCCATCTCCTTGACTCTGTCTGACCCAAGAGAGAGAGAGAGAGAGAGAGAGTCACGGGCCCGCGAGTGTCGACGTTTCGATGGAGGAGAAAGAGAGGGAGAGGAAAAAGAGTGTGTGTGTGTGAGAGAGAGAGAGAGAGAGAGAGAGAGAGAGAGCGATCAGATAGTTACATGAATGTCTTGCTGATAGAAGATAGTGTGGTCAATATGTGAACACGGCTACACTGAAAATACAAACATTCCACACACTACTAAAGACAGTACTGTAAGTCTCAAATCAGTTAAACTCATTATAGGGTTTTTCCTTTTTCTGCCATCTCCTTGACTCTGTCTGACCCAAGAGAGAGAGAGAGAGAGAGAGAGTCACGGGCCCGCGAGTGTCGACGTTTCGGTGGAGATGGAGGAGAAAGAGAGGGAGAGGAAAAAGAGTGTGTGTGTGTGAGAGAGAGAGAGAGAGAGAGAGAGAGAGAGAGAGATCAGATAGTTACATGAATGTCTTGCTGATAGAAGATAGTGTGGTCAATATGTGAACACGGCTACACTGAAAATACAAACATTCCACACACTACTAAAGACAGTACTGTAAGTCTCAAATCAGTTAAACTCATTATAGGGTTTTTCCTTTTTCTGCCATCTCCTTGACTCTGTCTGACCCAAGAGAGAGAGAGAGAGAGAGAGAGTCACGGGCCCGCGAGTGTCGACGTTTCGATGGAGGAGAAAGAGAGGGAGAGGAAAAAGAGTGTGTGTGTGTGAGAGAGAGAGAGAGAGAGAGAGAGAGAGAGAGAGCGATCAGATAGTTACATGAATGTCTTGCTGATAGAAGATAGTGTGGTCAATATGTGAACACGGCTACACTGAAAATACAAACATTCCACACACTACTAAAGACAGTACTGTAAGTCTCAAATCAGTTAAACTCATTATAGGGTTTTTCCTTTTTCTGCCATCTCCTTGACTCTGTCTGACCCAAGAGAGAGAGAGAGAGAGAGAGAGTCACGGGCCCGCGAGTGTCGACGTTTCGGTGGAGATGGAGGAGAAAGAGAGGGAGAGGAAAAAGAGTGTGTGTGTGTGAGAGAGAGAGAGAGAGAGAGAGAGAGAGAGAGAGAGAGATCAGATAGTTACATGAATGTCTTGCTGATAGAAGATAGTGTGGTCAATATGTGAACACGGCTACACTGAAAATACAAACATTCCACACACTACTAAAGACAGTACTGTAAGTCTCAAATCAGTTAAACTCATTATAGGGTTTTTCCTTTTTCTGCCATCTCCTTGACTCTGTCTGACCCAAGAGAGAGAGAGAGAGTCACGGGCCCGCGAGTGTCGACGTTTCGGTGGAGATGGAGGAGAAAGAGAGGGAGAGGAAAAAGAGTGTGTGTGTGTGAGAGAGAGAGAGAGAGAGAGAGAGAGAGAGATCAGATAGTTACATGAATGTCTTGCTGATAGAAGATAGTGTGGTCAATATGTGAACACGGCTACACTGAAAATACAAACATTCCACACACTACTAAAGACAGTACTGTAAGTCTCAAATCAGTTAAACTCATTATAGGGTTTTTCCTTTTTCTGCCATCTCCTTGACTCTGTCTGACCCAAGAGAGAGAGAGAGAGAGAGAGAGAGAGAGAGAGTCACGGGCCCGCGAGTGTCGACGTTTCGATGGAGGAGAAAGAGAGGGAGAGGAAAAAGAGTGTGTGTGTGTGAGAGAGAGAGAGAGAGAGAGAGAGAGAGATCAGATAGTTACATGAATGTCTTGCTGATAGAAGATAGTGTGGTCAATATGTGAACACGGCTACACTGAAAATACAAACATTCCACACACTACTAAAGACAGTACTGTAAGTCTCAAATCAGTTAAACTCATTATAGGGTTTTTCCTTTTTCTGCCATCTCCTTGACTCTGTCTGACCCAAGAGAGAGAGAGAGAGAGAGAGTCACGGGCCCGCGAGTGTCGACGTTTCGGTGGAGATGGAGGAGAAAGAGAGGGAGAGGAAAAAGAGTGTGTGTGTGTGAGAGAGAGAGAGAGAGAGAGAGAGAGAGAGAGAGAGAGATCAGATAGTTACATGAATGTCTTGCTGATAGAAGATAGTGTGGTCAATATGTGAACACGGCTACACTGAAAATACAAACATTCCACACACTACTAAAGACAGTACTGTAAGTCTCAAATCAGTTAAACTCATTATAGGGTTTTTCCTTTTTCTGCCATCTCCTTGACTCTGTCTGACCCAAGAGAGAGAGAGAGAGAGAGAGAGTCACGGGCCCGCGAGTGTCGACGTTTCGATGGAGGAGAAAGAGAGGGAGAGGAAAAAGAGTGTGTGTGTGAGAGAGAGAGAGAGAGAGAGAGAGAGAGAGAGATCAGATAGTTACATGAATGTCTTGCTGATAGAAGATAGTGTGGTCAATATGTGAACACGGCTACACTGAAAATACAAACATTCCACACACTACTAAAGACAGTACTGTAAGTCTCAAATCAGTTAAACTCATTATAGGGTTTTTCCTTTTTCTGCCATCTCCTTGACTCTGTCTGACCCAAGAGAGAGAGAGAGAGAGAGAGTCACGGGCCCGCGAGTGTCGACGTTTCGATGGAGGAGAAAGAGAGGGAGAGGAAAAAGAGTGTGTGTGTGTGAGAGAGAGAGAGAGAGAGAGAGAGAGAGAGAGAGAGAGATCGAGATCAGATAGTTACATGAATGTCTTGCTGATAGAAGATAGTGTGGTCAATATGTGAACACGGCTACACTGAAAATACAAACATTCCACACACTACTAAAGACAGTACTGTAAGTCTCAAATCAGTTAAACTCATTATAGGGTTTTTCCTTTTTCTGCCATCTCCTTGACTCTGTCTGACCCAAGAGAGAGAGAGAGAGAGAGAGAGAGAGTCACGGGCCCGCGAGTGTCGACGTTTCGGTGGAGATGGAGGAGAAAGAGAGGGAGAGGAAAAAGAGTGTGTGTGTGTGAGAGAGAGAGAGAGAGAGAGAGAGAGAGAGAGAGATCAGATAGTTACATGAATGTCTTGCTGATAGAAGATAGTGTGGTCAATATGTGAACACGGCTACACTGAAAATACAAACATTCCACACACTACTAAAGACAGTACTGTAAGTCTCAAATCAGTTAAACTCATTATAGGGTTTTTCCTTTTTCTGCCATCTCCTTGACTCTGTCTGACCCACTGGTCTCTCTGTAGTCCCTTGTGCTTGCTTTTGACTGACTCTTAAAAGACCTGTGTACCTAATGTGACACATGTACCTAATGCACACACACACACACACACACACACACACACACACAGACACACACACACACACACACACACACACACACACACACACACAGGGTCACACTGAGAATGTCCCATTCATATGCAGCACTGTATTCTCTATTAATAATGGTGTTGATTTCACTTTCAGCTGAAACCTGGACAGACACACGCATGCACACACAGAGTCCTGCAGGCATAGTTTACATCACTCTCTTATCATGTCCTGTTGATATTATTGAGGAACATGTCGCATTGACCTTTCCAATGTTATTCCAGACTGAGCAGCCAATCTCTCAGGCCGAGTTGCCTACCGTTTCCAAATCGAAGTCTCAAGGGACAAACAAACACAGGGACAGTACATATTAATCAACAGCACACATTTATGAAGACATGAAGACATGAAGACATGAAGACATGTCTTATTAGTAAACAGAAGTAATTCAGTGGTAATCATGTAGAGTTTCAATAGTGATTGGCACATAGTAAAACAGACGCAGTATGTCACATGAAAAAAGGACAAGTCTCTGCGGCTGTGGGTGAAGACGAGGCCCGAGTCTTCTCTCCCCCGCATGGTGTTATCAGCGTGTCTGCCTGCTGGGAGCAGCCAATCTCTCCGGCCGAGTTGCCTAACTCCCCCCCCCCCCCCCCCCCCCCCCCACACACACACACACACACACACGCAGGGTCACACTGAGAATGTCCCATTCAGACTCCCGGATCCCTTCCCGTTCATTCTCGATGGGAGGCCGAGATGGCGAAAAAGACAAGTCTCTGCGGCTGTGGGTGAAGACGAGACCCGAGTCTTCTCTCCCCCGCATGGTGTTATCAGCGTAACAGCGTCTCACCAGAGAGAGAGAGAGAGAGAGAGAGAGAGAGAGAGAGAGAGAGAGAGCAGAGAGAGAGAGAGAGAGAGAGAGAGAGCAGAGAGAGATAGAGAGTCACGGGCCCGCGAGTGTCGACGTTTCGTGCGGTTTCACCAACGAAACGGCGGGGTTTTTTCTAAATCCCGGTGCGCGGTCGCGACGCTACGGAGGCCGAAATCACGAAAACGGGAGAGAGAGTCACGGGCCCGTATGATGTGTTGGTTATGTGGCGAGCGTGACGCGGCGGGGGGGTAGTCACGGGCCCGTGAGTGTCGTTTTCTAAATCCCGGTGCGCGGTCGCGACGCTAGGATGCACCCAGATGAAAAGTAATTAATTACCCAGTGATGAGTAGTGATAAAACACTACACACACACACACACAGAAGGATGTAGTAATTCAATAGGGATTGTGAAGGCATACAGCAGTAAATATGTAAGCATTGTGTAGTTATTAAATAGTAAACTCACTTTAAATAAAATTAAACCCTCAACACACAGGCACAGGCATACACATAAATATTTTCATCATCATAAATTGTGAAGACATGAAGAAGCAAATGTGTAAGAATGTTGCAATTTAAGAGTAAAAGTCAAGGAATGAGTAGTTCTATGTAGTCATTGCTTAATAGTAAACAGAAGTAATTCAGTGGTAATCATGTAGAGTTTCAATAGTGATTGAAAAGGGTTTGTGTAGAAATGAAAAGTAATTAATTCAATAGTGATGAGTAGTGATAAAACACACACACACACACACAGAAGGATGAAGTAATTCAATAGGGATTGTGAAGGCATACAGCAGTAAATATGTAAGCATTGTGTAGTTATTAAATAGTAAACTCACTTTAGCTCGTTTAGAGTACCTTTTCATGATATGCAAATTTTTTGGTAAATCGAAGTTGAGGCAACATAACAAACGTGCAAATGGCACTACGATGCTTGCGCAAAGAGCCTTTTTTGTAATACAAATTAAACGTAACCGATTTACGTTATACAGAGGAAAAGGGTAGCGTGCGGCGTGTGGAAGAATAACCACATTTGTATTAGAACAGAACAGTAAATTAGTTAGTGTGAATTGCCAAAAAGAATGGGAAAGCCAAGTTCTCTTGTCTGCATACATAATATCACGCGTTACAACAGCGGAACAGTGCTGGTGTCATTTGGCATTTTGGGGAGGCTGGAAATGGCAAAACATTCTAAACACGTTTTCAGACCGAGAGGTCTGCAAAACAGCAAAAAAGAATGGGAAAGCCAAGTTCTCACATTAAATCACACAACAGTGGAACAGTGCTGGTGTCATTTGGCAGTTTAGGGAGGCTGGAAATGACAAAACATTCTAAACACGTTTTCAGACCGAGAGAAGCATTTTCCACCATTAAAAAATTAGTGTCTCCAAAACTGCCAAAAAGAATGGGAAAGCCAAGTTCTCTTTAACTCGTGTAACGTGCGATGAATGTGTGAAGGAAGAAGAAAATAAACCGATGGTAAACTCGTATCGTGTACAAAATGGTCTTTTGACCAGCTACCCGAGAACGAAAGAACAGTAGATTAGTTAGTGTTAAAAGTAATAGTATAATATAATATAATATATAAAAATAATAATAATAATAATATATAATATAATATACTTTCTTCTTCTTAATGTTTCAACTCTGGGGTTTTTTTCAGGTTTTTTTTTCAGGGGTTTTTTTCAGTTTTTTTTTTCGGGTTTCGACTCACGGGTCCGGTAGTTCCAAGTGACGTCTCCGGGAGGCAACATGTTTTATAAACCAGTATTATTTAGTCTAATCTGTCTTTTCTGTATAACCTATATTTATGGTCTAACCAACTGTACTGCATATCATGTCTCGTACCTCAAAAACGGCCGTCGTGTCCCACCGCTTGTGTACCGGTATATTCGATAAACCGTGAAACCCAATGTCGTGAAATACATGTGGTACTGTAACGCTTTTTATTTTCATTATTTTCACACACATACACATGCCGATTCCTATAAGACCTATAAGACTGTGCGAGCAAACACTTTCACAATGAAATGAAATTTTATAAAGATATATCCCGTTCCGGTGTGTCGGTATCCGGCACCGCAATCTGCTGTCGCTGCTGCGAGGGCTGTGGCGATGTCTGCGTCTGTCCCTGTCCTCCGGTCGCCGTTCCTCCGGCTGCGGTCGCGCGGGTAACACATAGAGGGCTCGGCCCTATTACGGCCCTATTACCTCCCGCCGATAGTAGAGTCCTCGGCCCAGTGGCGGCTACGAATAGGCTAAACCTCAGATTAGGTGTTCTCAAATAATTAGCATACTGTGATAAAGTTCATTATTTTCTGTAATGTACTGATAAACATTAGACTTTCATGTATTTTAGATTCATTACACACAACTGAAGTAGTTCAAGCCTTTTATTGTTTTAATATTGATGATTTTGGCAAAAAAGTAAAGAAAAAACAAATATCCCAAACATCTCAAAAAATTAGCATATTTCATCCGACCAATAAAAAACACCAGAAAAGTGTTTTTAATACAAAAAAAGTCAACCTTCAAATAATTATGTTCAGTTATGCACTCAATACTTGGTCGGGAATCCTTTTGCAGAAATGACTGCTTCAATGCGGCGTGGCATGGAGGCAATCAGCCTGTGGCACTGCTGAGGTGTTATGGAGGCCCAGGATGCTTCGATAGCGGCCTTAAGCTCATCCAGAGTGTTGGGTCTGGCGTCTCTCAACTTTCTCATCACAATATCCCACAGATTCTCTATGGGGTTCAGGTCAGGACAGTTGGCAGGCCAATTGAGCACAGTAATACCATGGTCAGTAAACCATTTACCAGTGGTTTTGGCACTGTGAGCAGGTGCCAGGTCGTGCTGAAAAATGAAATCTTCATCTCCATAAAGCTTTTCAGCAGATGGAAGCATGAAGTGCTCCAAAATCTCCTGATAGCTAGCTGCATTGACCCTGCCCTTGATAAAACACAGTGGACCAACACCAGCAGCTGACATGGAACCCCAGACCATCACTGACTGTGGGTACTTGACACTGGACTTCAGGCATTTTGGCATTTCCTTCTCCCCAGACTTCCTCCAGACTCTGGCACCTTGATTTCCGAATGACATGCAAAATTTGCTTTCATCCGAAAAAAGTACTTTGGACCAGTGCTGCTTCTCTGTAGCCCAGGTCAGGCGCTTCTGCCGCTGTTTCTGGTTCAAAAGTGGCTTGACCTGGGGAATGCGGCACCTGTAGCCCATTTCCTGCACACGCCTGTGCACGGTGGCTCTGGATGTTTCTACTCCAGACTCAGTCCACTGCTTCCGCAGGTCCCCCAAGGTCTGGAATCGGCCCTTCTCCACAATCTTCCTCAGGGTCCGGTCACCTCTTCTTGTTGTGCAGCGTTTTCTGCCAGACTTTTTCCTTCCCACAGACTTCCCACTGAGGTGCCTTGATACAGCACTCTGGGAACAGCCTATTCGTTCAGAAATGTCTTTCTGTGTCTTACCCTCTTGCTTGAGGGTGTCAATGATGGCCTTCTGGACAGCAGTCAGGTCGGCAGTCTTACCCATGATTGCGGTTTTGAGTAATGAACCAGGCTGGGAGTTTGTGAAAGTGTTTGCTCGCACAGTCTTATACAGGTCCTTCTCAAATAATTAGCATATTGTGATAAAGTTCATTCTTTTCCATAATGTAATGATAAAAATTAAACTTTCATATATTTTAGATTCATTGCACACCAACTGAAATATTTCAGGTCTTTTATTGTTTTAATACTGATGATTTTGGCATACAGCTCATGAAAACCCAAAATTCCTATCTCAAAAAATTAGCATATCATGAAAAGGTACTCTAAACGAGCTATTAACCTAATCATCTGAATCAACGAATTAACTCTAAACACCAGCAAAAGATTCCTGAGGCTTTTAAAAACTCCCAGCCTGGTTCATTACTCAAAACCGCAATCATGGGTAAGACTGCCGACCTGACTGCTGTCCAGAAGATATGCTAATTTTTTGAGAAATTCCATCGGTTACGTTTAATTTGTATTACAAAAAAGGCTCTTTGCGCAAGCATCGTAGTGCCATTTGCACGTTTGTTATGTTGCCTCAACTTCGATTTACCAAAAAATTTGCATATCATGAAAAGGTACTCTAAACGAGCTAAAGTGAGTTTACTATTTAATAACTACACAATGCTTACATATTTACTGCTGTATGCCTTCACAATCCCTATTGAATTACTACATCCTTCTGTGTGTGTGTGTGTGTTTTATCACTACTCATCACTATTGAATTAATTACTTTTCATTTCTACACAAACCCTTTTCAATCACTATTGAAACTCTACATGATTACCACTGAATTACTTCTGTTTACTATTAAGCAATGACTACATAGAACTACTCATTCCTTGACTTTTACTCTTAAATTGCAACATTCTTACACATTTGCTTCTTCATGTCTTCACAATTTATGATGATGAAAATATTTATGTGTATGCCTGTGCCTGTGTGTTGAGGGTTTAATTTTATTTAAAGTGAGTTTACTATTTAATAACTACACAATGCTTACATATTTACTGCTGTATGCCTTCACAATCCCTATTGAATTACTACATCCTTCTGTGTGTGTGTGTGTGTAGTGTTTTATCACTACTCATCACTGGGTAATTAATTACTTTTCATCTGGGTGCATCCTAGCGTCGCGACCGCGCACCGGGATTTAGAAAACGACACTCACGGGCCCGTGACTACCCCCCCGCCGCGTCACGCTCGCCACATAACCCACACATCATACGGGCCCGTGACTCTCTCTCCCGTTTTCGTGATTTCGGCCTCCGTAGCGTCGCGACCAGGTCGTGCTGAAAAATGAAATCTTCATCTCCATAAAGCTTTTCAGCAGATGGAAGCATGAAGTGCTCCAAAATCTCCTGATAGCTAGCTGCATTGACCCTGCCCTTGATAAAACACAGTGGACCAACACCAGCAGCTGACATGGAACCCCAGACCATCACTGACTGTGGGTACTTGACACTGGACTTCAGGCATTTTGGCATTTCCTTCTCCCCAGTCTTCCTCCAGACTCTGGCACCTTGATTTCCGAATGACATGCAAAATTTGCTTTCATCCGAAAAAAGTACTTTGGACCAGTGCTGCTTCTCTGTAGCCCAGGTCAGGCGCTTCTGCCGCTGTTTCTGGTTCAAAAGTGGCTTGACCTGGGGAATGCGGCACCTGTAGCCCATTTCCTGCACACGCCTGTGCACGGTGGCTCTGGATGTTTCTACTCCAGACTCAGTCCACTGCTTCCGCAGGTCCCCCAAGGTCTGGAATCGGCCCTTCTCCACAATCTTCCTCAGGGTCCGGTCACCTCTTCTTGTTGTGCAGCGTTTTCTGCCAGACTTTTTCCTTCCCACAGACTTCCCACTGAGGTGCCTTGATACAGCACTCTGGGAACAGCCTATTCGTTCAGAAATGTCTTTCTGTGTCTTACCCTCTTGCTTGAGGGTGTCAATGATGGCCTTCTGGACAGCAGTCAGGTCGGCAGTCTTACCCATGATTGCGGTTTTGAGTAATGAACCAGGCTGGGAGTTTGTGAAAGTGTTTGCTCGCACAGTCTTATACAGGTCCTTCTCAAATAATTAGCATATTGTGATAAAGTTCATTCTTTTCCATAATGTAATGATAAAAATTAAACTTTCATATATTTTAGATTCATTGCACACCAACTGAAATATTTCAGGTCTTTTATTGTTTTAATACTGATGATTTTGGCATACAGCTCATGAAAACCCAAAATTCCTATCTCAAAAAATTAGCATATCATGAAAAGGTACTCTAAACGAGCTATTAACCTAATCATCTGAATCAACGAATTAACTCTAAACACCAGCAAAAGATTCCTGAGGCTTTTAAAAACTCCCAGCCTGGTTCATTACTCAAAACCGCAATCATGGGTAAGACTGCCGACCTGACTGCTGTCCAGAAGATATGCTAATTTTTTGAGAAATTCCATCGGTTACGTTTAATTTGTATTACAAAAAAGGCTCTTTGCGCAAGCATCGTAGTGCCATTTGCACGTTTGTTATGTTGCCTCAACTTCGATTTACCAAAAAATTAGCATATCATGAAAAGGTACTCTAAACGAGCTATTAACCTAATCATCTGAATCAACGAATTAACTCTAAACACCAGCAAAAGATTCCTGAGGCTTTTAAAAACTCCCAGCCTGGTTCATTACTCAAAACCGCAATCATGGGTAAGACTGCCGACCTGACTGCTGTCCAGAAGATATGCTAATATTTTGAGAAATTCCATCGGTTACGTTTAATTTGTATTACAAAAAAGGCTCTTTGCGCAAGCATCGTAGTGCCATTTGCACGTTTGTTATGTTGCCTCAACTTCGATTTACCAAAAAATTAGCATATCATGAAAAGGTACTCTAAACGAGCCAATAACCTAATCATCTGAATCAACGAATTAACTCTAAACACCAGCAAAAGATTCCTGAGGCTTTTAAAAACTCCCAGCCTGGTTCATTACTCAAAACCGCAATCATGGGTAAGACTGCTGACCTGACTGCTGTCCAGAAGATATGCTAATTTTTTGAGAAATTCCATCGGTTACGTTTAATTTGTGAGAGAGTCACGGGCCCGTATGATGTGTGGGTTATGTGGCGAGCGTGACGCGGCGGGGGGGTAGTCACGGGCCCGTGAGTGTCGTTTTCTAAATCCCGGTGCGCGGTCGCGACGCTAGGATGCACCCGGGTCTGGGTTATGTGGCGAGCGTGACGCGGCGGGGGGTAGCAAAAAAACACCCCCCCTTATAGCGAGAGGCCCTTTCCCGTTCCCCGTAGAGAACGAACGGGCTCGGGAGAGAGAGAGTCACGGGCCCGCGAGTGTCGACGTCAACTCGTGTGCGAGTCCCGCGTTAAACGTTGTTCGAACGTCGTAAATCGAAGTTGAGGCAACGTACAGTTGGTTAGACCGTAAATATAGGTTATACAGAAAAGACAGATTAGACTAAATAATACTGGTTTTTAAAACATGTTGCCTCCCGGAGACGTCACTTGGAACTACCGGACCCGTGAGTCGAAACCCGAAAAAAAAACTGAAAAAAAAACTGAAAAAATCCCCAGAGTTGAAACATTAAGAAGAAGAAAGTATATTATATTATATATTATTATTATGATTATTTTTATATATTATATTATATTATACTATTACTTTTAACACTAACTAATCTACTGTTCTTTCGTTCTCGGGTAGCTGGTCAAAAGACCATTTTGTACACGATACGGGTTTACCATCGGTTTATTTTCTTCTTCCTTCACACATTCATCGCACGTTACACGAGTTAAAGAGAACTTGGCTTTCCCATTCTTTTTGGCAGTTTTGGAGACACTAATTTTTTAATGGTGGAAAATGCTTCTCTCGGTCTGAAAACGTGTTTAGAATGTTTTGTCATTTCCAGCCTGACTGAAAAGTAATAAATTCAATAGTAGAAACTGGAAATCCTGAGTGATGGACTTCATAATTCCTGCCAGCTCAAAGCTTATGGAAGTTTCTGCTCACTTGGGCCTACATGTTGGAGGTGGTTGCAAAATGATAGCTGGTACTGCTGATTTGTTATGTTTTTTTTTGTTGTAAACTTTAGACGGTTGCTTTAGTGCCACCATCAGACCTATTGGCCCACAATACCAGTTGAGGACTTCTGGCATAGGACTGAACCTATGTGCAAAGCTTGGTGATTTTCCATGCATGGGAAGTCAGACTTCTGAAGAAGAAGAAGAGGGAGATAGAGGTGGAGATGGAGGAGAAAGAGAGGGAGAGGAAAAAGAGTGTGTGTGTGTGTGAGAGAGAGAGAGAGAGAGAGAGAGAGAGAGAGAGAGAGAGATCAGATAGTTACATGAATGTCTTGCTGATAGAAGATAGTGGTGGAGATCCTGCGCAACGCCATCAGCTACATCGAGTCCCTCCGGGCCCTGCTCCGGGTGGGAGGGGGGCAGGAGGAGAGCTACTACCCGGTGCTGAAGCACTACAGCGGGGACTCAAAAAGTGGAACCTAATCATTGGAACCATGCTGTATCACTGGGAAGGAGAAACAAAAGACCACTCGCCCTTCTGCATTTTGCAGGGAAGAAACAGCTAACAGGAGTTGAAACGTTATACGAAAACTAATACGTACACAAGAAGAAAGAAGAAAGAAGAAGAATATTATTCTTCTATTATTATTTTTCACACTAACTAATTTACTGTTCTTTCATTCTCATGTACATTTCTTTGAAAATAAAAAACTCAGTACACAAGATGATGTTCTTTCTCTTCCTTTACTTTATTTAATTGACATACGATACACACATATGATATGATACACACAACTTGCCATCTCTTAGATATTCACAGAATACAGCAAAAATGAACACGTTTCCATGACAAAATATTATTGTGTGTTTGTGCGTATGTGAAAGCTATGTGTGAGCACACGTACAGCGGGTGTATGTTGAATCAACCTGGAGGACAAAAACAACCTGGTGAACAATTGTGACCTGGGAACTGAAAACGCTCCTAACCTGGGGGTGAGGAACAGCCTGCTGCACAGGACAGAACCAGGAAGCAGATAGTCGCAGTCTTGTGTTCCTCAAGGAACAAAGAGAAGTAAGTAAGTAAGTAAGTAAGTAAGTAAGTATGTATGTAAGTAAAGTAAGAAAGCTGAAGCAATTCCTCAAATGTTAAGCCGTATAGCAAAACAAGATGTTGATAGGATCCAACCATTCCCAGCTCCCACCCATTCAGAGTCACACAGCCAGGGCAGCTAGGAGAAGGGAGAGAGAGAGAGAGGAGAAGGGAGAGAGAGAGAGGAGAAGGGAGAGAGAGAGAGGAGAAGGGAGAGAGAGAGAGGAGAAGGGAGAGAGAGAAAGGGAAAAGGACAACATGGGCCAAGTTCAAGCTCCAAGGAGACGGACAATGAATTACAGAAATGAGATCTGACAAATGCCAAGCTTTTCCACATAGTAGTCAGAATGGCCTCACCCCCTGGTGAACATACATGCTGCTACTGCATACATACTGCTACTGCATACATGCTGCTACTGCATACATGCTGCTACTGCATACATGCTGCTACTGCATACATGCTGCTACTGCATACAGATGGAGGTAAACACCTCAGCTAGCCCACTGTTAGATTTTTTGTAGGCTACAGTGATTTCAAAAGGACAGGATTTACTCCATGCGATCTGTAAATGCTGGTACAGTATGTTAACCCTTTGAATATGACCACCTTGCTGGCAAAATGTTTAAAAATATCTAAAGAATCTATACAAATAAACAACAACAAAATCTACAAAATTCCAACATTCCAACACTTCCTGAAAGCTGAGAAACTGTGGGTTAAGTGTCAATTTCTATTTGTGACAAAAAGTGACGTCCATATCTGGCTGCTCTAAGGACTATTCTCTCCCTTTGGTTATTTTCCCGCCAGTTTTGTTTACAGTTGTCATGGAAACCCCCATTATACATTTACTTTCAGAATAAAAGTCTCATGGAAATAGCAGAACAGGTATTCCACACTGTAAGTGTTTAATAATGGTTTTCATTACTCAGTAGGCCTAAGCAGAGCCCAACAGGTCTAAAGTGTGGTCATGCTACAATACATGTACAATACACCACTTGTTTGCAGGCATAGGTTCCCTATTCTTAAGTATACAAACATTCGTCCTTAATAAAAGAATAATAGGTCACTATTACTAAACACCAAATTAAGATCCCTTTTCTGAAGTGAAGAATTTGAACTTAGAGGCTCTGAGGATTACAGCTGCACATTTTACTGGGGGGAAAACAGAGACAGAGTAAACGTGGGTTATTAATATGAATCTGAATTAAATACAATTAAATATAAATTCTTATGAATACACATGTTTATATATATATATATATATATATATATATATATATATTTATATTGGCATCCAATGCATTTTTTTCAGCTAAGAAAATAGAATAAACAGAGGCATAATAGTATCTGACAGCAATAATGTTCATAGCAATAATACTAATGTTACAGGCCTTGATTTATGTGCTGGTTGAAAACAATCATTTAACTATCAAGCCCCTACTATACATATTCTGGGTTCAGAGGCCTCGCCCCTGCAGTTCACGCCAAGGAGATGAATACGGCCAAGAATAGAAACCTCTCTGACCACTCGTCCAACAGCCACTCGTCACTCTCCAAGAAAAGAGCCCTGCAGGCCTGGAAAACCCCATCACGTGTGATTCAAAGAGAGGGAGAGGAAAAAGAGTGTGTGTGTGTGAGAGAGAGAGAGAGAGAGAGAGAGAGAGAGAGAGAGAGAGAGAGAGAGTCACGGGCCCGCGAGTGTCGACGTTTCGGTGGAGATGGAGGAGAAAGAGAGGGAGAGGAAAAAGAGTGTGTGTGTGAGAGAGAGAGAGAGAGAGAGAGAGAGAGAGAGAGATCAGATAGTTACATGAATGTCTTGCTGATAGAAGATAGTGTGGTCAATATGTGAACACGGCTACACTGAAAATACAAACATTCCACACACTACTAAAGACAGTACTGTAAGTCTCAAATCAGTTAAACTCATTATAGGGTTTTTCCTTTTTCTGCCATCTCCTTGACTCTGTCTGACCCAAGAGAGAGAGAGAGAGAGAGAGAGAGAGTCACGGGCCCGCGAGTGTCGACGTTTCGGTGGAGATGGAGGAGAAAGAGAGGGAGAGGAAAAAGAGTGTGTGTGTGTGAGAGAGAGAGAGAGAGAGAGAGAGAGAGAGAGAGAGAGAGAGAGAGAGAGATCAGATAGTTACATGAATGTCTTGCTGATAGAAGATAGTGTGGTCAATATGTGAACACAGCTACACTGAAAATACAAACATTCCACACACTACTAAAGACAGTACTGTAAGTCTCAAATCAGTTAAACTCATTATAGGGTTTTTCCTTTTTCTGCCATCTCCTTGACTCTGTCTGACCCAAGAGAGAGAGAGAGAGAGAGAGAGTCACGGGCCCGCGAGTGTCGACGTTTCGGTGGAGATGGAGGAGAAAGAGAGGGAGAGGAAAAAGAGTGTGTGTGTGAGAGAGAGAGAGAGAGAGAGAGAGAGAGAGAGAGATCAGATAGTTACATGAATGTCTTGCTGATAGAAGATAGTGTGGTCAATATGTGAACACGGCTACACTGAAAATACAAACATTCCACACACTACTAAAGACAGTACTGTAAGTCTCAAATCAGTTAAACTCATTATAGGGTTTTTCCTTTTTCTGCCATCTCCTTGACTCTGTCTGACCCAAGAGAGAGAGAGAGAGAGAGAGAGAGAGTCACGGGCCCGCGAGTGTCGACGTTTCGGTGGAGATGGAGGAGAAAGAGAGGGAGAGGAAAAAGAGTGTGTGTGTGTGAGAGAGAGAGAGAGAGAGAGAGAGAGAGAGAGAGAGAGATCAGATAGTTACATGAATGTCTTGCTGATAGAAGATAGTGTGGTCAATATGTGAACACGGCTACACTGAAAATACAAACATTCCACACACTACTAAAGACAGTACTGTAAGTCTCAAATCAGTTAAACTCATTATAGGGTTTTTCCTTTTTCTGCCATCTCCTTGACTCTGTCTGACCCAAGAGAGAGAGAGAGAGAGAGAGTCACGGGCCCCGCGAGTGTCGACGTTTCGATGGAGGAGAAAGAGAGGGAGAGGAAAAAGAGTGTGTGTGTGTGAGAGAGAGAGAGAGAGAGAGAGAGAGAGAGAGAGAGAGAGAGAGAGAGAGATCAGATAGTTACATGAATGTCTTGCTGATAGAAGATAGTGTGGTCAATATGTGAACACGGCTACACTGAAAATACAAACATTCCACACACTACTAAAGACAGTACTGTAAGTCTCAAATCAGTTAAACTCATTATAGGGTTTTTCCTTTTTCTGCCATCTCCTTGACTCTGTCTGACCCAAGAGAGAGAGAGAGAGAGAGAGAGTCACGGGCCCGCGAGTGTCGACGTTTCGGTGGAGATGGAGGAGAAAGAGAGGGAGAGGAAAAAGAGTGTGTGTGTGTGAGAGAGAGAGAGAGAGAGAGAGAGAGAGAGAGATCAGATAGTTACATGAATGTCTTGCTGATAGAAGATAGTGTGGTCAATATGTGAACACGGCTACACTGAAAATACAAACATTCCACACACTACTAAAGACAGTACTGTAAGTCTCAAATCAGTTAAACTCATTATAGGGTTTTTCCTTTTTCTGCCATCTCCTTGACTCTGTCTGACCCAAGAGAGAGAGAGAGAGAGAGAGTCACGGGCCCGCGAGTGTCGACGTTTCGGTGGAGATGGAGGAGAAAGAGAGGGAGAGGAAAAAGAGTGTGTGTGTGTGAGAGAGAGAGAGAGAGAGAGAGAGAGAGAGAGAGATCAGATAGTTACATGAATGTCTTGCTGATAGAAGATAGTGTGGTCAATATGTGAACACGGCTACACTGAAAATACAAACATTCCACACACTACTAAAGACACTACTGTAAGTCTCAAATCAGTTAAACTCATTATAGGGTTTTTCCTTTTTCTGCCATCTCCTGACTCTGTCTGACCCAAGAGAGAAGAGAGAGAGAGAGAGTCACGGGCCCGCGAGTGTCGACGTTTCGATGGAGGAGAAAAGAGAGGAGAGGAAAAAGAGTGTGTGTGTGTGAGAGAGAGAGAGAGAGAGAGAGAGAGAGAGAGAGATCAGATAGTTACATGAATGTCTTGCTGATAGAAGATAGTGTGGTCAATATGTGAACACGGCTACACTGAAAATACAAACATTCCACACACTACTAAAGACAGTACTGTAAGTCTCAAATCAGTTAAACTCATTATAGGTTTTTCCTTTTTCTGCCATCTCCTTGACTCTGTCTGACCCACTGGTCTCTCTGTAGTCCCTTGTGCTTGCTTTTGACTGACTCTTAAAAGACCTGTGTACCTAATGTGACACATGTACCTAATGCACACACACACACACACACACACACACACACACACACACACACACACACACACACACAGGGTCACACTGAGAATGTCCCATCATATGCAGGCACTGTATTCTCTATTAATAATGGTGTTGATTTCACTTTCAGCTGAAACCTGGACAGACACACGGCATGCACACACAGAGTCCTGCAGGCATAGTTTACATCACTCTCTTATCATGTCCTGTTGATATTATTGAGGAACATGTCGCATTGACCTTTCCAATGTTATTCCAGACTGAGCAGGCCAATCTCTCAGGCCGAGTTGCCTACCGTTTCCAAATCGAAGTCTCAAGGGACAAACAAACACAGGGCCAGTACATATTAATTCAACAGCACACATTTATATGAAGACATGAAGACATGAAGACATGTCTTATTAGTAAACAGAAGTAATTCAGTGGTAATCATGTAGAGTTTCAATAGTGATTGGCACATAGTAAAAACAGACGCAGTGTGTCACATGAAAAAAGGACAAGTCTCTGCGGCTGTGGGTGAAGACGAGGCCCAAGTCTTCTCTCCCCCGCATGGTGTTATCAGCGTGTCTGCCTGCTGGGAGCAGCCAATCTCTCCGGCCGAGTTGCCTAACCCCCCCCCCCCCCCCCCACCCCCCCCCCACACACACACACACACACACGCAGGGTCACACTGAGAATGTCCCATTCAGACTCCCGGATCCCTTCCCGTTCATTCATCGATGGGAGGCCGAGATGGCGAAAAAGGGCGGGGGGCCACACCCCTTTTTCGCCATCTCGCCTCCCATAGAGAATGGAGTTCACTCAGACGCTTCCAAATCGAAGTCTCAAGGGACAAACAAACACAGGGACAGTACATTTTAATCAACAGCACACATTTATGAAGACATGAAGACATGAAGACATGTCTTATTAGTAAACAGAAGTAATTCAGTGGTAATCATGTAGAGTTTCAATAGTGATTGGCACATAGTAAAAACAGACGCAGTATGTCACATGAAAAAAGGACAAGTCTCTGCGGCTGTGGGTGAAGACGAGGCCCCGAGTCTTCTCTCCCCCGCATGGTGTTATCAGCGTACAACAAGCGTCTCACCAGAGAGAGAGAGAGAGAGAGAGAGAGCAGAGAGAGAGAGAGAGAGAGAGAGAGAGAGAGAGAGAGAGAGCAGAGAGAGAGAGAGAGAGAGAGAGAGAGAGAGAGAGAGAGAGAGTCACGGGCCCGCGAGTGTCGACGTTTCGTGCGGTTTCACCAACGAAACGGCGGGGTTTTTTCTAAATCCCGGTGCGCGGTCGCGACGCTACGGAGGCCGAAATCACGAAAACGGGAGAGAGAGTCACGGGCCCGTATGATGTGTGGGGTTATGTGGCGAGCGTGACGCGGCGGGGGGGTAGTCCACGGGCCCGTGAGTGTCGTTTTCTAAATCCCGGTGCCGCAGGTCGCGACGCTAGGATGCACCCAGATGAAAAGTAATTAATTACCCAGTGATGAGTAGTGATAAAACACTACACACACACACACACAGAAGGATGTAGTAATTCAATAGGGATTGTGAAGGCATACAGCAGTAAATATGTAAGCATTGTGTAGTTATTAAATAGTAAACTCACTTTAAATAAAATTAAACCCTCAACACACAGGCACAGGCATACACATAAATATTTTCATCATCATAAATTGTGAAGACATGAAGAAGCAAATGTGTAAGAATGTTGCAATTTAAGAGTAAAAGTCAAGGAATGAGTAGTTCTATGTAGTCATTGCTTAATAGTAAACAGAAGTAATTCAGTGGTAATCATGTAGAGTTTCAATAGTGATTGAAAAGGGTTTGTGTAGAAATGAAAAGTAATTAATTCAATAGTGATGAGTAGTGATAAAACACACACACACACACACAGAAGGATGAAGTAATTCAATAGGGATTGTGAAGGCATACAGCAGTAAATATGTAAGCATTGTGTAGTTATTAAATAGTAAACTCACTTTAGCTCGTTTAGAGTACCTTTTCATGATATGCAAATTTTTTGGTAAATCGAAGTTGAGGCAACATAACAAACGTGCAAATGGCACTACGATGCTTGCGCAAAGAGCCTTTTTTGTAATACAAATTAAACGTAACCGATGGAATTTCTCAAAAAATTAGCATATCTTCTGGACAGCAGTCAGGTCGGCAGTCTTACCCATGATTGCGGTTTTGAGTAATGAACCAGGCTGGGAGTTTTTAAAAGCCTCAGGAATCTTTTGCTGGTGTTTAGAGTTAATTCGTTGATTCAGATGATTAGGTTAATAGCTCGTTTAGAGTACCTTTTCATGATATGCTAATTTTTTGAGATAGGAATTTTGGGTTTTCATGAGCTGTATGCCAAAATCATCAGTATTAAAACAATAAAAGACCTGAAATATTTCAGTTGGTGTGCAATGAATCTAAAATATATGAAAGTTTAATTTTTATCATTACATTATGGAAAAGAATGAACTTTATCACAATATGCTAATTATTTGAGAAGGACCTGTATAAGACTGTGCGAGCAAACACTTTCACAAACTCCCAGCCTGGTTCATTACTCAAAACCGCTATCATGGGTAAGACTGCCGACCTGACTGCTGTCCAGAAGATATACAGAGGAAAAGGGTAGCGTGCGGCGTGTGGAAGAATAACCACATTTGTATTAGAACAGAACAGTAAATTAGTTAGTGTGAATTGCCAAAAAGAATGGGAAAGCCAAGTTCTCTTGTCTGCATACATAATATCACGTGTTACAACAGCGGAACAGTGCTGGTGTCATTTGGCATTTTGGGGAGGCTGGAAATGGCAAAACATTCTAAACACGTTTTCAGACCGAGAGGTCTGCAAAACAGCAAAAAAGAATGGGAAAGCCAAGTTCTCACATTAAATCACACAACAGTGGAACAGTGCTGGTGTCATTTGGCAGTTTAGGGAGGCTGGAAATGACAAAACATTCTAAACACGTTTTCAGACCGAGAGAAGCATTTTCCACCATTAAAAAATTAGTGTCTCCAAAACTGCCAAAAAGAATGGGAAAGCCAAGTTCTCTTTAACTCGTGTAACGTGCGATGAATGTGTGAAGGAAGAAGAAAATAAACCGATGGTAAACTCGTATCGTGTACAAAATGGTCTTTTGACCAGCTACCCGAGAACAAAAGAACAGTAGATTAGTTAGTGTTAAAAGTAATAGTATAATATAATATAATATATAAAAATAATAATAATAATAATATATAATATAATATACTTTCTTCTTCTTAATGTTTCAACTCTGGGGTTTTTTTCAGGGTTTTTTTTCAGTTTTTTTTTTCGGGTTTCGACTCACGGGTCCGGTAGTTCCAAGTGACGTCTCCGGGAGGCAACATGTTTTATAAACCAGTATTATTTAGTCTAATCTGTCTTTTCTGTATAACCTATATTTATGGTCTAACCAACTGTACTGCATATCATGTCTCGTACCTCAAAAACGGCCGTCGTGTCCCACCGCTTGTGTACCGGTATATTCGATAAACCGTGAAACCCAATGTCGTGAAATACATGTGGTACTGTAACGCTTTTTATTTTCATTATTTTCACACACATACACATGCCGATTCCTATAAGACCTATAAGACTGTGCGAGCAAACACTTTCACAATGAAATGAAATTTTATAAAGATATATCCCGTTCCGGTGTGTCGGTATCCGGCACCGCAATCTGCTGTCGCTGCTGCGAGGGCTGTGGCGATGTCTGCGTCTGTCCCTGTCCTCCGGTCGCCGTTCCTCCGGCTGCGGTCGCGCGGGTAACACATAGAGGGCTCGGCCCTATTACGGCCCTATTACCTCCCGCCGATAGTAGAGTCCTCGGCCCAGTGGCGGCTACGAATAGGCTAAACCTCAGATTAGGTGCTTCTCAAATAATTAGCATATTGTGATAAAGTTCATTATTTTCTGTAATGTACTGATAAACATTAGACTTTCATGTATTTTAGATTCATTACACACAACTGAAGTAGTTCAAGCCTTTTATTGTTTTAATATTGATGATTTTGGCAAAAAAGTAAAGAAAAAACAAATATCCCAAACATCTCAAAAAATTAGCATATTTCATCCGACCAATAAAAAACACCAGAAAAGTGTTTTTAATACAAAAAAAGTCAACCTTCAAATAATTATGTTCAGTTATGCACTCAATACTTGGTCGGGAATCCTTTTGCAGAAATGACTGCTTCAATGCGGCGTGGCATGGAGGCAATCAGCCTGTGGCACTGCTGAGGTGTTATGGAGGCCCAGGATGCTTCGATAGCGGCCTTAAGCTCATCCAGAGTGTTGGGTCTGGCGTCTCTCAACTTTCTCATCACAATATCCCACAGATTCTCTATGGGGTTCAGGTCAGGACAGTTGGCAGGCCAATTGAGCACAGTAATACCATGGTCAGTAAACCATTTACCAGTGGTTTTGGCACTGTGAGCAGGTGCCAGGTCGTGCTGAAAAATGAAATCTTCATCTCCATAAAGCTTTTCAGCAGATGGAAGCATGAAGTGCTCCAAAATCTCCTGATAGCTAGCTGCATTGACCCTGCCCTTGATAAAACACAGTGGACCAACACCAGCAGCTGACATGGAACCCCAGACCATCACTGACTGTGGGTACTTGACACTGGACTTCAGGCATTTTGGCATTTCCTTCTCCCCAGTCTTCCTCCAGACTCTGGCACCTTGATTTCCGAATGACATGCAAAATTTGCTTTCATCCGAAAAAAGTACTTTGGACCAGTGCTGCTTCTCTGTAGCCCAGGTCAGGCGCTTCTGCCGCTGTTTCTGGTTCAAAAGTGGCTTGACCTGGGGAATGCGGCACCTGTAGCCCATTTCCTGCACACGCCTGTGCACGGTGGCTCTGGATGTTTCTACTCCAGACTCAGTCCACTGCTTCCGCAGGTCCCCCAAGGTCTGGAATCGGCCCTTCTCCACAATCTTCCTCAGGGTCCGGTCACCTCTTCTTGTTGTGCAGCGTTTTCTGCCAGACTTTTTCCTTCCCACAGACTTCCCACTGAGGTGCCTTGATACAGCACTCTGGGAACAGCCTATTCGTTCAGAAATGTCTTTCTGTGTCTTACCCTCTTGCTTGAGGGTGTCAATGATGGCCTTCTGGACAGCAGTCAGGTCGGCAGTCTTACCCATGATTGCGGTTTTGAGTAATGAACCAGGCTGGGAGTTTGTGAAAGTGTTTGCTCGCACAGTCTTATACAGGTCCTTCTCAAATAATTAGCATATTGTGATAAAGTTCATTCTTTTCCATAATGTAATGATAAAAATTAAACTTTCATATATTTTAGATTCATTGCACACCAACTGAAATATTTCAGGTCTTTTATTGTTTTAATACTGATGATTTTGGCATACAGCTCATGAAAACCCAAAATTCCTATCTCAAAAAATTAGCATATCATGAAAAGGTACTCTAAACGAGCTATTAACCTAATCATCTGAATCAACGAATTAACTCTAAACACCAGCAAAAGATTCCTGAGGCTTTTAAAAACTCCCAGCCTGGTTCATTACTCAAAACCGCAATCATGGGTAAGACTGCCGACCTGACTGCTGTCCAGAAGATATGCTAATTTTTTGAGAAATTCCATCGGTTACGTTTAATTTGTATTACAAAAAAGGCTCTTTGCGCAAGCATCGTAGTGCCATTTGCACGTTTGTTATGTTGCCTCAACTTCGATTTACCAAAAAATTAGCATATCATGAAAAGGTACTCTAAACGAGCTATTAACCTAATCATCTGAATCAACGAATTAACTCTAAACACCAGCAAAAGATTCCTGAGGCTTTTAAAAACTCCCAGCCTGGTTCATTACTCAAAACCGCAATCATGGGTAAGACTGCCGACCTGACTGCTGTCCAGAAGATATGCTAATATTTTGAGAAATTCCATCGGTTACGTTTAATTTGTATTACAAAAAAGGCTCTTTGCGCAAGCATCGTAGTGCCATTTGCACGTTTGTTATGTTGCCTCAACTTCGATTTACCAAAAAATTAGCATATCATGAAAAGGTACTCTAAACGAGCTATTAACCTAATCATCTGAATCAACGAATTAACTCTAAACACCAGCAAAAGATTCCTGAGGCTTTTAAAAACTCCCAGCCTGGTTCATTACTCAAAACCGCAATCATGGGTAAGACTGCCGACCTGACTGCTGTCCAGAAGATATGCTAATTTTTTGAGAAATTCCATCGGTTACGTTTAATTTGTGAGAGAGTCACGGGCCCGTATGATGTGTGGGTTATGTGGCGAGCGTGACGCGGCGGGGGGGTAGTCACGGGCCCGTGAGTGTCGTTTTCTAAATCCTGGTGCGCGGTCGCGACGCTAGGATGCACCCGGGTCTGGGTTATGTGGCGAGCGTGACGCGGCGGGGGGTAGCAAAAAAACACCCCCCCTTATAGCGAGAGGCCCTTTCCCGTTCCCCGTAGAGAACGAACGGGCTCGGGAGAGAGAGAGTCACGGGCCCGCGAGTGTCGACGTCAACTCGTGTGCGAGTCCCGCGTTAAACGTTGTTCGAACGTCGTAAATCGAAGTTGAGGCAACGTACAGTTGGTTAGACCGTAAATATAGGTTATACAGAAAAGACAGATTAGACTAAATAATACTGGTTTTTAAAACATGTTGCCTCCCGGAGACGTCACTTGGAACTACCGGACCCGTGAGTCGAAACCCGAAAAAAAAACTGAAAAAAAACCTGAAAAAATCCCCAGAGTTGAAACATTAAGAAGAAGAAAGTATATTATATTATATATTATTATTATGATTATTTTTATATATTATATTATATTATACTATTACTTTTAACACTAACTAATCTACTGTTCTTTCGTTCTCGGGTAGCTGGTCAAAAGACCATTTTGTACACGATACGGGTTTACCATCGGTTTATTTTCTTCTTCCTTCACACATTCATCGCACGTTACACGAGTTAAAGAGAACTTGGCTTTCCCATTCTTTTTGGCAGTTTTGGAGACACTAATTTTTTTATGGTGGAAAATGCTTCTCTCGGTCTGAAAACGTGTTTAGAATGTTTTGTCATTTCCAGCCTGACTGAAAAGTAATAAATTCAATAGTAGAAACTGGAAATCCTGAGTGATGGACTTCATAATTCCTGCCAGCTCAAAGCTTACGGAAGTTTCTGCTCACTTGGGCCTACATGTTGGAGGTGGTTGCAAAATGATAGCTGGTACTGCTGATTTGTTATGTTTTTTTTTGTTGTAAACTTTAGACGGTTGCTTTAGTGCCACCATCAGACCTATTGGCCCACAATACCAGTTGAGGACTTCTGGCATAGGACTGAACCTATGTGCAAAGCTTGGTGATTTTCCATGCATGGGAAGTCAGACTTCTGAAGAAGAAGAAGAGGGAGATAGAGGTGGAGATGGAGGAGAAAGAGAGGGAGAGGAAAAAGAGTGTGTGTGTGTGTGAGAGAGAGAGAGAGAGAGAGAGAGAGAGAGAGAGAGAGAGAGAGAGAGAGAGAGATCAGATAGTTACATGAATGTCTTGCTGATAGAAGATAGTGGTGGAGATCCTGCGCAACGCCATCAGCTACATCGAGTCCCTCCGGGCCCTGCTCCGGGTGGGAGGGGGGCAGGAGGAGAGCTACTACCCGGTGCTGGAGCACTACAGCGGGGACTCAAAAAGTGGAACCTAATCATTGGAACCATGCTGTATCACTGGGAAGGAGAAACAAAAGACCACTCGCCCTTCTGCATTTTGCAGGGAAGAAACAGCTAACAGGAGTTGAAACGTTATACGAAAACTAATACGTACACAAGAAGAAAGAAGAAAGAAGAAGAATATTATTCTTCTATTATTATTTTTCACACTAACTAATTTACTGTTCTTTCATTCTCATGTACATTTCTTTGAAAATAAAAAACTCAGTACACAAGATGATGTTCTTTCTCTTCCTTTACTTTATTTAATTTACATACGATACACACATATGATATGATACACACAACTTGCCATCTCTTAGATATTCACAGAATACAGCAAAAATGAACACGTTTCCATGACAAAATATTATTGTGTGTTTGTGCGTATGTGAAAGCTATGTGTGAGCACACGTACAGCGGGTGTATGTTGAATCAACCTGGAGGACAAAAACAACCTGGTGAACAATTGTGACCTGGGAACTGAAAACGCTCCTAACCTGGGGGTGAGGAACAGCCTGCTGCACAGGACAGAACCAGGAAGCAGATAGTCGCAGTCTTGTGTTCCTCAAGGAACAAAGAGAAGTAAGTAAGTAAGTAAGTAAGTAAGTATGTATGTAAGTAAAGTAAGAAAGCTGAAGCAATTCCTCAAATGTTAAGCCGTATAGCAAAACAAGATGTTGATAGGATCCAACCATTCCCAGCTCCCACCCATTCAGAGTCACACAGCCAGGGCAGCTAGGAGAAGGGAGAGAGAGAGAGAGGAGAAGGGAGAGAGAGAGAGGAGAAGGGAGAGAGAGAGAGGAGAAGGGAGAGAGAGAGAGGAGAAGGGAGAGAGAGAGAGGAGAAGGGAGAGAGAGAAAGGGAAAAGGACAACATGGGCCAAGTTCAAGCTCCAAGGAGACGGACAATGAATTACAGAAATGAGATCTGACAAATGCCAAGCTTTTCCACAGAGTAGTCAGAATGGCCTCACCCCCTGGTGAACATACATGCTGCTACTGCATACATACTGCTACTGCATACATGCTGCTACTGCATACATGCTGCTACTGCATACATGCGGCTACTGCATACATGCTGCTACTGCATACATGCTGCTACTGCATACAGATGGAGGTAAACACCTCAGCTAGCCCACTGTTAGATTTTTTGTAGGCTACAGTGATTTCAAAAGGACAGGATTTACTCCATGCGATCTGTAAATGCTGGTACAGTATGTTAACCCTTTGAATATGACCACCTTGCTGGCAAAATGTTTAAAAATATCTAAAGAATCTATACAAATAAACAACAACAAAATTCCAACATTCCAACACTTCCTGAAAGCTGAGAAACTGTGGGTTAAGTGTCAATTTCTATTTGTGACAAAAAGTGACGTCCATATCTGGCTGCTCTAAGGACTATTCTCTCCCTTTGGTTATTTTCCCGCCAGTTTTGTTTACAGTTGTCATGGAAACCCCCATTATACATTTACTTTCAGAATAAAAGTCTCATGGAAATAGCAGAACAGGTATTCCACACTGTAAGTGTTTAATAATGGTTTTCATTACTCAGTAGGCCTAAGCAGAGCCCAACAGGTCTAAAGTGTGGTCATGCTACAATACATGTACAATACACCACTTGTTTGCAGGCATAGGTTCCCTATTCTTGAGTATACAAACATTCGTCCTTAACACTAGCAGCGCCAAGCATTTGAAACTTACCAGCATAGCTGGGGGGTGGGTCAAATGCCCCCGCAGTCTTTAGAATGGGAGGCTGTTATTGACACACAATGGCCGCTAGATGGCGCTCGTGTGTGTGTTTGTGACACCGGCTTGGGCTACAAATAGATACACCTGTCTAGAAATAAGATGGTCGTGTCTGGGACTACGTTTTCCCAAGCCCTATTATCAAATAGAAAGCATATCACTGATAACACTTGAAAAATAAGAACACATTGGCGCAGTATGATGTAGGACTATTCACCTATTGAGCAATTTATGGATAGATTTATGGATGAATTCTATGTTTACTCAGGCCCGGTCGGATTTCTGGCTAAGCCGCTGGGGTAGGCTTGTGTTGCAGTTTTATTTTCGGAATTTGAGCTGAAAGGCATTTTTCTTAACATGTATTATGATATATAGATATATATTATACTAAATAAATATATAATATTTGGGCGGGTTTTTATCGCATTGGGGGGATTTGGAGCACTCGTTGGGGCTGGAGCACCAATCTGGCAATCCGGCTTGTTTACATCCGGACGTGAAGTATGTAGCAACATTCTGTGGAGGGCAGTAATAGTTGCATCGACACTGCTGGAAAGCCGTAAGAAGAAGTGATTGAATACATTTTCCGCATGTTTGTTGTATTCTATTTGACATGTTCCTTTGCCTCATTTAGCACCAGCTGCAACAATCTCCTCCAAATCCGTTCTCTCCGTTAGCAGGGCTAACGTTGCACTCAGTAGCTTGTGCTTATTAGCTAGGTTTGGTAAAACGCTTGTGCAGTGGAGGGGTTCTTTTGGGGGAATTATTGGATTATGCCAGCTAACGTTAGTTCCCAAACTTGTTTGATAACTATTCGATGCAGTCTGCCAGGCTAGTGCCTGTCGCCGTCATGAATGAGACAGCCCCACTTTAGAGACGGCCCCAGCTTTTGTTAGCTTTTAACTTCAAATTAACGTTTTTGTCTTTTGGGGCAAACTCTTGAAATAATATAATACGGCATGCATAGCTAGCGAGAGATATGCCCCCGCATCATTTTACAACCTGTATTGTTCGACTTTGCAACTGCTTGCTTGCTAGCTAGCTTAGCTAGCCTAACGTTGGGTGTATGAAGCTGGATAGTGGCCATGATTGCACCACCCTCATCCCACGATGGAGGCTATCAACTGGGCTTGGGACTTTGCCTCTCATCGCTAACTGGCAACTGTCCCGGTTGAGCTAATGGTAGGTAACGTTAGCTAGCTCAAACGTAGTTTTTTATTAGGCTATTATTAGCCTATCCAACCTATGTTATGTAGTTGTAGGTGCTGCTGTATGGGTGGGGTTGGTATTTGCAGAGGGCTACAAACACAGTGTGACACATGAGCACAGTTTTCTATGCAATATAAAGGCTACTGAAAAATAAATTGACTCCAAAAATAATCTGATTCAGTTAACACTTTATTTTTGAATAAGTGGCTCTTGTGGCTTAGAATAAGGGTCTGCAAGTGCAATGGGAAAATATCGACTATTCTAGTAGGCTAGAGTTTGTCCATGTTGCACATTAAAATTCAGGTATTGCTTAGCCTATATTCACATTTACTGTAGCTTCCTCAATGGGTCAAGACAATATACAATGTAAACATTTACTCAGTACAATAAATATCACAGCCAAGAATAGATGTGAAAGTTGTGATCAAGATGCATTGGACTTGGCCGGCTTGTGGATTTATAGATCTTTCAAACCTTTATTTATGCTCGAGAGGCACTGAGGTTGCCCTCATTTACAGTGACGACGAGCGATCTTGCACCCAGTCACTGCAAAACTGTCAGCTAGCAGTCTAAAACTGGCAGCTAGCAGTCTAAAACTGGCAGCTAGCAGTCTAAAACTGGCAGCTAGCAGTCTAAAACTGGCAGCTAGCAGCCTAGCCTATTTGCAAAACTGCTGTAAACGTGTCACCTACCATCCTAGGCTATTTGCATGTCAATGTAGGCTCATTGAGAATTCTGTGAATGGTGGGGGTTGTAGTGAGTGTGAGCCTGCCCGCTGACTGTGCAAAACGTTGGGTTAGTGGACGAGTGTGCCTGACAAATGTGAAATTAGCAGAATCGTATTGTCTAACTCAGTAGTGGTGACCGCCCATGACTGTTGCTCTCGATGTAATTTTGTGTGTGGAAAAACGAGACAGTGCCAGTTTCCAGTGCAATGTTGTTGTTTTTTTGTTGTTGTTTTAGGCTTAGCCTAGCCTAGCCTAATGTGTGGCTGAACAGCCAGTCAACCCCGTTGTGATTTCAGATTATTTTCAATCTCACGCACCGTTCCTTCATGGATCACGAGGGTAGCCTACCTACACCGAAACCAATTCAATTGGGTGATAAGTGATATATATTATAGTGATATAAAAACATACATGTTCCAATAAAATGCCACATCAGATGCCACAAAGTCAACATCATCTCATCACTTAGGAGAGTTGGCTGAAATAAAAGGTTGCTTGCTCCCTGTCCTTTGACATTCGCTACCAGCAAACAGACAGCTAGGCCTATTTGCATGTCAATGTAAACCAGTGGGGGTTGGGGAGGGCTACAACGTATGGCTTGGTTAGGGCATGCTGTGGCTGAGGAGATAGATGAGATCATGGAGGACTTCAGCATCCAAGTGAAGGTTGTGGCAGCCACAGTTGACAATGCCTCCAACATGGATGTTGCTATAAAGAAGCTCCACCTTGTCAAATTTGGGTGTATATATATATAAATGAAATAGCATAGAAAAGTTAGTTAAAATAGCCAAATTCATCTATAATCAAAGCCTAAAATACAATTATGTAAAATACATTTTTTAGTAAATTGTTGTTTTTCACTTTACTTTCCCCAAATGTAATACTGGGATGTAATAATACTGAATAATGACTACACACCACATAAACCTTCATGGAATGTCTGGAAATAAAAAGACCAAGGAAACAGGTTCTCTTTCTCCAAACGTATTATTTACTTGTAATTTTTCACTGGAATGAACAAACAAACAATGGACTTGTTACTCCATAAATTAATAAAATCAATAAATAAACCATCTCATGAGTGTATCAAGCTATGAACAAGATATCTGATAGCAAAGCCGGTGGTCTTGACCGCATCTCAGCAGAACTAACTAGGATGGAAACTGGCGTGGATAACGTGGCTGGTGTGTGCTTCTCTTTTCTGAAAAATACAAAACAGAGAAACAACATTAATGATAAATTAGATTTATAAAGCGCTTTTCAATACACCCAAGGACGCTTTACAAGAACAGAGAAGACCAATGAGACAAAACAACAGGCAGGACTAACAACACAGGGTAAGCTAACCGAGTAGGTAAACTGGCCAACTAAGGCCTGGGCCTGGGCACGCGCGCGCGCGCACACACACACACACACACACACATACTCTAGTAGAGCACTGGCAAAACAGACATTCACTGGCAAATTAAACATGCATTGTTGGATAGAAAGATGTATATTTTGCAGGACGTAAATCATTAGGCCTACTTTAGATTTGGTTTTGACTGAAACAAGAAGTCGGCGCACTTTGGAGAAGCACAGCCGCGCCTAGGCCGGATTCATAGTCGACGCAAACTACATAAGCAAACTACATAAGCAAACTACATAAGCAAGGCCACGCAAGATGTAGTGCGCATCAATGATGTTTCCATGACGACGGCTGTAAACAGGAGTAGACCGGCTTGAGATGTAAACAAGACGTAAACATGGAGATGTTACAACGCCTGTTGCTAATAGCACTAGTGCTTATTTATGTCTCTTGTCCTCTTATTTCGGTTATTAAAGTTATAATATTTCAGTTATTCAGTCCCTCATCACCTTTGCGCTAGCTCGATAGCTAGCTCGCACTCCACTGGAGAGTCAAGTAAACAAACAGTGCGCCCCACAATGCACAGCGCATCTGACTACGGGGTCTTTTTAGGTCAAACATCCGTCCGAGAACGGGCAGTTTCACACAACTGGAGCGCCCTAGAAATCGGTTGCGACCCATGGATGTAGGTTGTGACCGCTCCGAAAACACCTCTTCAGGAGGGTCTCGGAGCGGCTGTTTTAGTGCACACTTGTCTGCGATTGTTGTGTTCACACAGGCCCATACAGAGTGCTCTCGGGCCCAAAGCTCGTTTGGTGCGCACAAAACTATATGTGTGAAACCACCCTAAGTTACTCCCTTTACGCACAAATATAATGAGCGGATATTTATTCTTGATAAGTTCATGAGGTAACTTACAGTAGGATTGATCATTTTGTGTGCATAAGCAGTGGCTAAGCATAAAACATAAACACACAGAGCTAGCTAACATACAGTGCTAACATAAACAGTGCTAGCTAACATAAGCAGTCGGCAACATTACAGTAACGTCAACATTACGGGTAAGAATGGGCTAACGTTAGCGAAGCTAGCCAAACTTACATCATCGACGAGATCCAAATTGTTGTCACGTCTCCAGATCCCCCAAGCTCCTCTTCTGATGAGCTGGACTCAAAGACAGCCTCTAAAACCTCAGCACATCTCCTGTTTTTTGTTTGTTTGCTCATTTTATCTCCTCCGGTAGCCTAAGTTCATTCAGGTAACGTGCCGGCTTCAAAACATCCTCCCTAGTTATTTGCAAACCACATGGCCCAGGTTTATCCAATGGGGGGCTTGCTTGATAGAAAGTGGTGAATATGTGGATGGTCATTGGTTTATTATGTCTGAGACTGATAGACAGCTGAATCCATGGGGAAAGCTCCAACCAATGGATTCAGAGAAGGCGGCGTATGATGCCTTCAGGAACCAATCATGAACGCTGTAAATCTCAAGACACTAAACAGACCTTATACACAAAACAACGGTGTAAAATTATGTATATGATTTCTGTGCGTGTTGATAAGTAAGGCGGAAAAATCTATAAAAACGTACGACGACGCGCCACCGCGGGCGCAGACTCCAGAGGGATAAAGCACAGTTCTTTTTACTCACACCAATGCTCCTATATAATTATAATTATATTATACTCCCAGTGATATTATATATTTGCTTTGTCCAGATTGCCAGTTGAACAAAAACGATCCAAGTGCCAAGTGCAACATTGTAACATATTATTCCCTGAACCGATGCCAACGATCTAGAGGGTTGAATAGCCTGCACCCCTAGTAATTTTGCATTCATTCAATAGCCTACATAAGCATTCACATCCATAAACATAAGGCTGTGTTTTCAAGACATTTACAGCATTTCTAAATTCAACATTTGCATCATAGACTATTGAGTGCTATTCGTTTGAAGACATTTGACCTGTGTTGAGCTGATAGCATACGTTTTGAGATTAAACATAGTTTTATCTAAATGAGCCATTGTGTGAGTGTTACCTTTTGCATTCATTGTTGAAGTTACATATAGTCTACCACAAAAATATTATTGCTGTGCACATTCTTATATCCATATGTAAGGATGGATTATTCATTCAACCTTGATTCCTATAAAAAAAAAAAAACATATTGATGAACCTAGGCGACATCTGCTGGGAGAAAGTAGCATTGCAGCCTAAGAGTCAGGTAAAAAAAGATGGCTGACCGGCTTTTAGCCAGAATACACTAAAAAAATGACCAAACTACCTTTTCCTGGTGGGATTTCGAAGTTTCAAAAACACTGACACGTAAAACGCACATATCTAGGAAAAGTCATGAAAGCAGGGCGCTGTAACTTGAACGGTTGCAGAGAATTATTTTTTAATGTAGTTGCATGGGTCACCTTGACCCACCCTCAGCTATTCTAGTGTTAATAAAAGAATAATAGGTCACTATTACTAAACACCAAATTAAGATCCCTTTTCTGAAGTGAAGAATTTGAACTTAGAGGCTCTGAGGATTACAGCTGCACATTTTACTGGGGGGAAAACAGAGACAGAGTAAACGTGGGTTATTAATATGAATCTGAATTAAATAAAATTAAATATAAATTCTTATGAATACACATGTTTATATATATATATATATATATATATATATATATATATATTTATATTGGCATCCAATGCATTTTTTTCAGCTAAGAAAATAGAATAAACAGAGGCATAATAGTATCTGACAGCAATAATGTTCATAGCAATAATACTAATGTTACAGGCCTTGATTTATGTGCTGGTTGAAAACAATCATTTAACTATCAAGCCCCTACTATACATATTCTGGGTTCAGAGGCCTCGCCCCTGCAGTTCACGCCAAGGAGATGAATACGGCCAAGAATAGAAACCTCTCTGACCACTCGTCCAACAGCCACTCGTCACTCTCCAAGAAAAGAGCCCTGCAGGCCTGGAAAACCCCATCACGTGTGATTCAAAGAGAGGGAGAGGAAAAAGAGTGTGTGTGTGTGAGAGAGAGAGAGAGAGAGAGAGAGAGAGAGAGAGAGAGAGAGTCACGGGCCCGCGAGTGTCGACGTTTCGGTGGAGATGGAGGAGAAAGAGAGGGAGAGGAAAAAGAGTGTGTGTGTGTGAGAGAGAGAGAGAGAGAGAGAGAGAGAGAGAGAGAGAGAGATCAGATAGTTACATGAATGTCTTGCTGATAGAAGATAGTGTGGTCAATATGTGAACACGGCTACACTGAAAATACAAACATTCCACACACTACTAAAGACAGTACTGTAAGTCTCAAATCAGTTAAACTCATTATAGGGTTTTTCCTTTTTCTGCCATCTCCTTGACTCTGTCTGACCCACTGGTCTCTCTGTAGTCCCTTGTGCTTGCTTTTGACTGACTCTTAAAAGACCTGTGTACCTAATGTGACACATGTACCTAATGCACACACACACACACACACACACACACACACACACAGGGTCACACTGAGAATGTCCCATTCATATGCAGCACTGTATTCTCTATTAATAATGGTGTTGATTTCACTTTCAGCTGAAACCTGGACAGACACACGCATGCACACACAGAGTCCTGCAGGCATAGTTTACATCACTCTCTTATCATGTCCTGTTGATATTATTGAGGAACATGTCGCATTGACCTTTCCAATGTTATTCCAGACTGAGCAGCCAATCTCTCAGGCCGAGTTGCCTACCGTTTCCAAATCGAAGTCTCAAGGGACAAACAAACACAGGGACAGTACATATTAATCAACAGCACACATTTATGAAGACATGAAGACATGAAGACATGAAGACATGTCTTATTAGTAAACAGAAGTAATTCAGTGGTAATCATGTAGAGTTTCAATAGTGATTGGCACATAGTAAAACAGACGCAGTATGTCACATGAAAAAAGGACAAGTCTCTGCGGCTGTGGGTGAAGACGAGGCCCGAGTCTTCTCTCCCCCGCATGGTGTTATCAGCGTGTCTGACTGCTGGGAGCAGCCAATCTCTCCGGCCGAGTTGCCTAACCCCCCCCCCCCACACACACACACACAAACACACACACGCAGGGTCACACTGAGAATGTCCCATTCAGACTCCCGGATCCCTTCCCGTTCATTCTCGATGGGAGGCCGAGATGGCGAAAAAGGGCGGGGGCCACACCCTTTTTCGCCATGTCGGCCTCCCATAGAGAATGGAGTTCACTCAGACGCTTCCAAATCGAAGTCTCAAGGGACAAACAAACACAGGGACAGTACATTTTAATCAACAGCACACATTTATGAAGACATGAAGACATGAAGACATGTCTTATTAGTAAACAGAAGTAATTCAGTGGTAATCATGTAGAGTTTCAATAGTGATTGGCACATAGTAAAACAGACGCAGTATGTCACATGAAAAAAGGACAAGTCTCTGCGGCTGTGGGTGAAGACGAGGCCCGAGTCTTCTCTCCCCCGCATGGTGTTATCAGCGTAACAGCGTCTCACCAGAGAGAGAGAGAGAGAGAGAGAGAGAGAGAGAGAGAGAGAGAGAGAGAGAGAGAGAGAGAGAGCAGAGAGAGAGAGAGAGAGAGAGAGAGAGAGAGAGAGAGAGAGAGAGAGAGAGAGAGTCACGGGCCCGCGAGTGTCGACGTTTCGTGCGGTTTCACCAACGAAACGGCGGGGTTTTTTCTAAATCCCGGTGCGCGGTCGCGACGCTACGGAGGCCGAAATCACGAAAACGGGAGAGAGAGTCACGGGCCCGTATGATGTGTGGGTTATGTGGCGAGCGTGACGCGGCGGGGGGGTAGTCACGGGCCCGTGAGTGTCGTTTTCTAAATCCCGGTGCGCGGTCGCGACGCTAGGATGCACCCAGATGAAAAGTAATTAATTACCCAGTGATGAGTAGTGATAAAACACTACACACACACACACACAGAAGGATGTAGTAATTCAATAGGGATTGTGAAGGCATACAGCAGTAAATATGTAAGCATTGTGTAGTTATTAAATAGTAAACTCACTTTAAATAAAATTAAACCCTCAACACACAGGCACAGGCATACACATAAATATTTTCATCATCATAAATTGTGAAGACATGAAGAAGCAAATGTGTTAGAATGTTGCAATTTAAGAGTAAAAGTCAAGGAATGAGTAGTTCTATGTAGTCATTGCTTAATAGTAAACAGAAGTAATTCAGTGGTAATCATGTAGAGTTTCAATAGTGATTGAAAAGGGTTTGTGTAGAAATGAAAAGTAATTAATTCAATAGTGATGAGTAGTGATAAAACACACACACACACACACAGAAGGATGTAGTAATTCAATAGGGATTGTGAAGGCATACAGCAGTAAATATGTAAGCATTGTGTAGTTATTAAATAGTAAACTCACTTTAGCTCGTTTAGAGTACCTTTTCATGATATGCAAATTTTTTGGTAAATCGAAGTTGAGGCAACATAACAAACGTGCAAATGGCACTACGATGCTTGCGCAAAGAGCCTTTTTTGTAATACAAATTAAACGTAACCGATGGAATTTCTCAAAAAATTAGCATATCTTCTGGACAGCAGTCAGGTCGGCAGTCTTACCCATGATTGCGGTTTTGAGTAATGAACCAGGCTGGGAGTTTTTAAAAGCCTCAGGAATCTTTTGCTGGTGTTTAGAGTTAATTCGTTGATTCAGATGATTAGGTTAATAGCTCGTTTAGAGTACCTTTTCATGATATGCTAATTTTTTGGTAAATCGAAGTTGAGGC